>NC_142524.1:9437074-9577074 GCF_964205215.1 Stylophora pistillata | reverse complement strand
TTCTGACTATCGATTTATTCCTACAATCTGACTGCTAACAACGAATCAACTTTTGACAGCTACCTAAAGACTCGATGGAACTTCCCTTTGCGATCACCACTCGTAAGCGACTACCTCTCGTTAGTAACCACTTTTTCAAGATATTAAAAGTTTCCAAGTCGAATCATTATAAATGGAACCTCTTGTAAGCGACCACCTCTCGTTAGCGACCACTTCTCATAAGCGACCACTTTTAGAGATGCTTTTTTATTTCCTGTAGGCGACTTCTCGAGAGACAATCGGTTTCATCTTTCACGAGCGGAAACTGAAAATTATTTCAACGCACGTCGTAAAAGTGGAGCCGCCGGGAAGTGTTTCCCGAAATAACATTACAGCGTGAATGTTTGCTTGTGTTCCGCTCCCAGAAAAACAAATTGGATAGCACCACATGAAATAATAAACGAGCCAGGTTTCTTTTGCGAAAATGGTCTCAAGCGCGCTGTAATAAATAATTTGTGAGATACTAAATAATCAGCATAGATCCTAAGTCTTATTTTTTTCCTTGAATAAGCCACTAAGAGTTATCACTATAAGTTTCGACAAGTGCTGGCGAAAGGGTCAGGTCGCGAATGCAAATTTCCCCAAATGTGGACCCCCTGTGACCTGTCCTCCGGTAAGTAACCACCTAGACTTGACATCTCGGGTAGTCGGGTAGTCGGGTAGTCGGGTAGTCGGGTAGTCGGGTAGTCGCTCACGAGACCTTCCACTGTATTTGGATCAATTAAATACCGTTACCGTGTTCCACAAGTGTAGAACAAAGCAGGCACCAACTTATTATCTTTGCGATTTACTAGTCATGACAGATTTAATGTGTCGGGACGCAACACTAGAAATATGTCACAGTTAAACCTTCCTAAACAGTGCAGATTATCAATTGGTCAATCCTCTTTCACTTTTCACGGGGCAAAAGAATATAACCTTCTTCCAGAAAACATTTGAAGCACAAACGATATTTTAAGTTTTAAAGGGAAAGTGACCCATTTTATTAGAAACTCTTCTTAAATGGATCTTTTGACCATTTTATACCTTTATGACGAACTCATGTCAATTATCATTATTATTATTATTTTATATATATTTTTTATTTTTTATTATTTTTTTCGCAACACATGTAAATATTCTTTTACCCATTGTAATTTATTATTGTAGATATCATTGTGTATTACGACAGAATAGCCTCGTATAGGGGGAGCCATAATAATAAAGTGTATTGTATTGTGTATTGATCTGGACTGTTTTTTTTTAGAAGGTTACAGTGAGAATTTGATATTGCCTAACGAAAATGAAGCAACCCTCCAGATGTATTAAACTCTTAATAAAAATGTCTCCGGTGAGACGACAACTTCTTCACGACATTTCATTAAAACGTTCTTGAAAATTTAAGGTCATTGGCCGTAAGAAGATTTCTGCTTGGATTGTAAATATTTCATTGACGTTTCTGCGGCACCATGACATCATTGTTATCAAGTCCTTAAAGATAAAAGAAATTGCCTGAAATAGTTCGCAGGAGATTGCTGATTATTTTGAAAAGTATCGTTTTGAAATTGTTTTATATTGCGATGACTTGTTTTCAAACTTTCATGAGGGAACATGTCAACGCATGAGGAATATGAAGTTCATTGAAGGCGGAAAAAGAGAATCTCAGTTAAAGCTTTGAGTGTGTCTTCTGAGCAGATGTCTCGTCGAACACAACATGGCAGCTACAGATGAAGAGTCTGACTGCAAACTGTCACTCGGATTCGCTGGTGAAATCGTGGCAATGGTTTTGTACACCACGTTAGCTATCGGCGGATCGCTTGGGAACATCTTTGTGATTCTTGTTATTTACCGCACACCAACTTTGAGGAACGTGTGCGGAATCTTGATAGCAAACGTGGCATTAGCTGATCTGATGGTGACAGCAGTAGTAATGCCTCTAATGTCCTATGTACTAATTCAGGGGTTAATATATAAGTGCATATATCATACTCCAATTTTTGTTGCTTGGATAATAGCACTTTTCTCTGCTGGTTCCTCGCTCATTACGCTAACTATCCTCAGTGTGGATCGGTGCTTTGCCATCTGTCGTCCGTTGAAGCACAAAACGATTGTAACCAAAACAAAGGCAAAGATAGTCATGGTAATGATGTGGATCCACTCTTTGATCCTTCCTCTTTTAGAGACATTCTATCCCGGATCAACCATTGCAAAGTTTTTTCACACCATTGGCGTGGTGTGCTGTTATTCTATCTTGGTCGTAAGCGGTATTTTTACAATCCGAAATGTGCGCGCAAATTCACTACAAATAAGATCACTACACCAGGATCAAGGAACTTCTCGCCTTGCTGCAGATTTGAACCGGCAGAGGAACAAACAAGTTGCCAAGACGATTGCACTAGTTGTGTTCCTCTCCACTCTGTGCTGGATCCCATTCGCGCTTTTCATTGGTATTGAGATCGATGCAGACAGGAATCACAAGATCCATTTCTGGTTCGGTACAGTGGGACTCGCTAACTCAGCAGTAAACTCGTGGATTTATTTTTATCGTCAGCCAAACTACCGCATGGCGCTCAAATCTTTGTTCGGATGCAAGAGAAGTGCATCTAACTAGCTTCCATACATTTTGTTGCAAAGATTAAGTTCAGATAATTGAGTGATGCATAAAGGTAACACATGCCTAGAAATGTTAAGTTTTAGGAGTCCCATAAACTTTTTACGGGCAATCAATTTGAAAGTGTTAGGAGAAGTTGGAGGTTTTCCTCTTCAGAAGTAACGGTTTTCAAAGCAGTTATTGAAATGTCTAACCAGATTTTAATCATATTGTTGGCTCAAATCAATTCTCCATTTAGCCGTCGAAAGTAATACGGGATCGTATTGGTGTTGCTTTACTTCGCTCTATGATTGGTCCAGAAAACTCTTGCCACTATCTTAAAGTGCACCTAAACCCAAAAATTTTTTTCGCTTAACGAAATAAGCTTATTTTTTGGAGTATTTCTGTTCAAAAATATTTTAATTTTCTCAAATCTTTAATTTTCTGTGCCCAGTCAAAGTACGGAAAATCGGCCGCCATCTTGCCCCACGACCGAGTTTAAAGAGGAATGGCTCTAGCGGGTAATGTGACGTCAAATCGAGAACACGAAAGTCTGCATTTCACACATTTTCACTTGTTTGGGAATGTTGTCGTCGATATTGTCCGAAATATGCCGACTAAGTGTGTTGTATGAGGAATGTATGAAATGCGATACCCTTTTGCAAATTTCGCACGTTGCTACAACCTTCTACAACACATTTAGTCGGCATATTTTCGGACGAATATCGACTACAACCTTCCCAAACAAGTGAAAATGTGCGAAATGCAGACTTTCGTGTTCTCGATTTGATGTCACATTACCCGCTAGAGCCATTCTGCTTTAAACTCGGTCGTGGGGCAAGGTGGCGGCCGATTTTCCGTATTTTGACGCCGGGGCACAGAAAATTGAAGAGTTGAACAAATAAAGAAATTTTTGCCCAGAAATGCTCCAAAAAATACGCTTATTTCGTTAAGCGAAAAAAAAAGTTTTGGGTTTAGGTACACTTTAAACAATCAGATGCAAAACTGAATGACCACGTAATTGGCTGGGCTCGTGTGAAAGTCTTTGATATTGTCTACAAAACATCAACCTGAAACTGCCTTCATTTACGTAATTTTACTTTAAAAACGGAAACATCAAAGCAAGTTTTTCTCGCTTCACTGCAGAGTTGAACCAGAGGAACAAACAAGTTGCCAAGACGATTGTATCAGTCGTGCTCTTCCCATAGGTATTGAGGTTGATGCAGGCAGAAAAGACAAGTTCTATCTCTGGTTCGCTACACTGGGACTCGCTAACCCAGAAGTAAACCCGTAGGTTTATTTTTATCCGGCAGCCAAACCACCCCACAAAGACGCTGAAATCTTTGCTCGGATGCAAACGAGGCCCAACTAACGTTGTCGTGCGAATGCAAAATCGCAGCATGTAAAATAAAAGGCGGAGCGGCCTTGTTGGACTCCTTAAACTCCGAATATCGTCTTCGCGATTCTCTTCTTTAGCTGCGGTACACTTCGTTGTAAAGGAGTGCAAAGAATTGAGAGTTACACAGCGGTACACAAAAAGGCACTGCTAAACTAATAAGTTTAAGGACTCTCGTCACCTTTTTATGGGACTGATAACATTTCGAAAATTTTATGAAAAGTTAAAAGTTATTCATTTTATAGAAGCAGTTACATGTGAAGACTACAAACCAGTTTCTAATTCCTAAATCTCAATGCAAAATATGGATTAACTATTGAAAGCTACCTGAAAACGCGCGGGCAATATTTGGATCTAGACTAAATTGTTAACGTTTGCAGAGACGGACTCAGAAGTTTTTTATAGCCTCACGAAATTGAGGCGGTGCTGCAGATGTTATTCTTGATGACTCTGAAACGATGAGGACTTCTTCGGCACGTTTTTGAAAACGATTCCTCTATATTTGTGGATAGTTTAGGGAATTTCCGCTAAAGATTAACATGATAAAATAGTAGTTGACGTTTGAGCATGGTCGTGACGCCCACAATCATCAAAATATAATTACTAGTAAGAGCTGTAGCCTGCAGAAGATTGTATTAAATGATTTTAAAAGCAGCGTTTTTTTGCGTCTGTAAGACGTCAAGAGGAACCAGACATCCACAGTAGCTAGCGATGTTAACAAGACAGGGGTGAAATTGGAAAAATTAAATGACCTTGCCTTTGGCAGGGCTCATGTTAAAGTCTTTGCTGTTGTCTGCGAAACACAGTGTAGTTTCATATTGAGAAAGGAAGCACCAACGGCAAATTTTTCATGTTTCGATATTTCGCTCACTAAGACTCAATTTTGCCTTCAACAAGTCCAAATAAGGAAAGTTTTCACCCTTATGTTTAGCCTTCGAACATATCTTTATATTCTCACGACAGCATATAACCTTAAAAGTACTTCGTTGCTCATTTCGAAAGTCTCAGGTGAAATTGTTTGGGTTAGTGTTCGAACAACAACAAATACTTAATCTCCCAGGGCCACCCAGCTGGCGTGCCCACCCATATCTACCAACAGTGACACCGCGGAAATACGTTTTTTAGGGCACGATACAGTATTTTAATGGTCAGCGGACACCTCAACGGAACCATGAAATGCCGATAACTTTTACAATGTTTTTCGCCGTGAGTCAAATCGACAGCGTAAAAAGTCAAAACTTAGAAAAAATACTGTAAACTTAGCTTTTAAACTCGACTCACCTTTTGGATAGTTCTTAAGCTCAATTATATAAATTGCCAAAGCCGAACTGAAGTTGCACACGATATGAAATTGTTGTTTTTCGCTGGCAGCTCCGTGGCAACTAAGTTTTGTTTATAAAAGAGCTTATGCACCAAGGCTAAAATTGAGACGATTTTTGAATGGTTGAAGCGGTGATCCGAGGACGCTGCACAATCAGGTTTGTAAAGCAGTGGCTTGAACCGTATAAATCGGCATGTCAACGGCATTTCGGTCAGATTCGCCGAAAAGAAGACAAAAAAAGCCCGTGTAGCACGGCCACCCTATCCCTACTAGTTACTGTATGTATCATAGTTGGCCAAAAAACCTATTACTGTAACATACATAGGACTGAAGCCCCCAAAAGTACAAAGACTGGCTCAACTAGATGAAGAATAAAGCGAGGTATGCTTTAAGTACAAAATGTCCATTATAATGATAATAAAGAAGTTTTCACTTTCCACCTTAGTTTGTAATTTTTTTTTTCTGAGATGTAATTTTATTTCTGAGCAATAGTTTTACCTTCCCAACAAGTACTTCTCATTACAATTATGAATAATTTGTGGGATGTCTTTTTTTTTAAACTGCTTTTCCCTCACTAATCATTTTATTTTATTTATTTTTGCTTTTTTCTTTCTTTCTTTACTAACTTAATGCCATCTGCAACATAAAATGTACTGAGCTAACAGAATACTTCTGCTTTATTTATCTCCCTGATTCACAAAGTAACATTACCATCTTGGTACAACTAGAAAACAAATTTTTAAGAAACAAAACTACTGTAAGGTAAAATAATTATTATAATATAATTTAATCAATGTGAATAAAGCGCTGCATTGTCTTTTCTCATATTGCAACAGCCTTGAATGAATCAACTATCTTCTAAACTTGATTTCTTATATTCAGAAGCTGCCTGAGTTATAAACAAAGAATTCTTGTTGGGTGTTTATGGAGGTGTAAAGAACATAATGATTATGATGATTAATCTTTCAAATTAGAAATGTCAGAGGGAAATTATCAGAAGTATTTTCTGAAGTCGAACAAATGAAGTTAAAAAATGTTCAGGAGAAAATTGAATAGATTAAGTCAGCTGTCAATTCCCAGTTAACAGTAAGTCATGGGGAGTAACCAAAAGCTTGTAATTAGCCTGTGTACTGCTGTGCCCATCTAGTCAAATAAAAATCAGGGATGGGATATTCCCAAACATGAACAATGATAGCACCATGCAGATGTCCTTTTCCCAACTTATTACAGGGAAGGGGAGCACTGGTATGGCTACGCTAGTTGTAGTCAATAAGAAATTCTCAACAAGTTTCAGCAATACATATATTTTGCCACCTTGAAAAAAAAATGGTTACAAGTCAAATTGGAATGTTTCATAATGATGTTCTCAGTGTGGAGATATGATGTAATATTACTGATGGGGATCATAATTATCCTTACAGTGCTTCAGAGCATGTGATTTATATGATTCCTCAAGCACATGGAAACTAAGTAAAGCTATGCAAAGCTAATCTAAAAAAAATGAATTGAAGAAGAGTAGTTGATTATTTGCATAAATTAATGCAATGTACATGCAAGATAGTGGAATATACTTCAGGTAAACATACATGTGCCTGTAAAAGTTTCAAATGACTGAGTTATAAAAATATAATAACAATCATAATCATAATAGAAAAGTGGGTTTCATTGAAAATGCTTTCGAGCTTTAGAGCTGTTTGGGAAATTAAAGTAGCAGTTGTAGTAACAGGTACAAGCAAACGTGCCAAAGACAAGTAATGGAGATCTACAATCGATTAATATCAATAAAGACTTAATTCAAGATAAATTGTAAATGAATCAATCATGTTGGACGGTCTCAAATACAAACAAATCGCAATTTCTTCGATTTCCACTCCCTTTGTAAACATCACCATTATATGAACTTAAGTCAGGCGTTATTCTGTTCATGAGAGATAACTTGTTGATAAAACTGCAAGTATATGAAATGAACAAATGTTTTCATATTTTAATTTGGATATATCAACGAAGTTGAAATGGTAAATTGGCCACCGTAACGATTACAAAAGCTGACGTTTCGAGCGTTACGAACACCCGTTCTTACAGGCACAGAAAATCAGAAAGGTGGAATGGCGAAAAATCAGTCTACAAAAGTAAAATTCTCAACCAAGCGAATGATTTCCAAAATGAAAAGGCACCGCAAGTCGGCGCAAAGTGAGTGTGAATATTTTCACAACTCAATAATTACGTGTATCGCTTCATGCTAATAACACTTAAAAATCCAACCAGTCTTCAGACTCGCTGGAAAATTATCTTACAGAACTAATCTCTTGCTTTGTCTGGATAACTATCGCTGTTTTTGACAATTCTGAAGGCGAGGGCGACTGACGAACCACGATCGCACTTCGTAACGACGGCCAGCTAAAGTCAGCAAACAGCACAAAACTCCAAACAAAATGACTCCCCTGTACCGCTATTTGTTAAGACGTGGTTTTAGTATTAAAAACCCATTCAAAGGATCAACCATAATAAACGAGGAGAAGTATCAGGGATGTTTTCCGACTTAAAACCATGTAAAAGGCCGATGTTTTCATCGAACTCAGTCCACAAACACATGGAAGCAGTTGCCAGCCTAATGTTGATGACCACTGACCACTGTGACGTCACAAAAACGTATTTCCGCGGTGTCATCGACAGTGAATATATAAACATGTTCCTTAGCGCGTATTACTCAGTAGAATAAGGAAGAATCAGAGAGTATGCAGAAGTGTAGAGACAGAATTTCTTAGTTGGAGTGAGTGTTTAGCAGCACAACGCACTGAGAAGTATTCAATGGGACAGTGAGAATCAAAGTATAAGAGCCTAAGAGATCGACCAGAGTTACACAGGATGAGGTGAACTGGGATGTACGTAAAATTTTGTACTGGAGAACTGAGTAATTAAAGAAAGAAGAAAAAGAAAATTCGAGAGTCTTGGTGCCTTTCGCCTGAGCGTGGTGTGCTCGATCGCTAGCTCCCCTTGACATTTGACAGCGCAAAATTATAATAATGAATCCGTCAAATTCCCCACGCATTACTTTCTATTTTCAAAACAAATTTGAACTTTGGAATAATTTTAGAAAACGGCTTTGGCGTCCCCCACAATTTTTTAATAGCCCTGTGTGATCCACGATCCGGCGGAGGTTTGTGGTCAATTTTTCACAAAGAACCAGCTTTTTCTTTGTCCCCCCTAAAATATCGTTGACGATCTCAGAGTTGGACTGTACGCCAATGGAAGTTCGATAAACAAAATTTCAAGGTTTTTTTAAGACCGTGATGGAAAGTTTGAGTTTTCAGGGGACTGCTTCGTCGTTAATTTGAGTGATTTCTTTGCTTGTCACGGATGCAAACCGAGATGTCATTTTTTCCCGAGTTGCTCGGGGGTAAATAGCAAAGGATATTCGGAGCTTGAATAGCCAATCAGAGCGCGCCTTCAACGCTATCCACTGTTTTAGTATATACTAATTTCGGATATCCCCCAGTTTTAGCAAGGGGATATTCGGTCAAGTGATGCGTTCAGACCAATCTCGCGCGATTGGAAATATTTAATGCATTGGAATTACATATATTTTTAAATGGAATAAGGCTCCTAACATGCCGTGAAGCAATTTGAATATTCACTTCACGTTTGTCAGTTCCTCCCACTCATTGAAAACAGAACGAAACTCGTGTTGGTTTCGCTTGATCACAGTGTGTCTACCTAACAGTGGAGTTGGTAGAAGTTAAACATCCATTGTTATAGTCGAAAAAAAAAAAGAATTTTGGAGGAAGGTTTTTAACCCTTTCTCCTTATTATCTTTTAATATAATATCTACTTGATATTTACTTTAGGCGTGTCCCTGGAGACAGGTTAGACTGCTCTTTACACCTCTCCCGGAGTAGTTAAATATTCAGTTCACGTTTGTTCCTCCTGAAAGCAGATTGAACTCCACTTTACAACTGTCTTGGGGCAATTAAATATTCAGTTCACGTTTGTTCCTCTAGACAATAACAACTTACTTTGTGTATAATGCTGAATATTTAGATCTATTTATACTGGTGCTAGCTTAATTTTCTTAACAACAGATGTGGACAATTTGCCAAAGACACCATCGAAAAGAAGGTTAAATCGACTGGTAATTCCTCCAAACTGACGGCATGCAGATTAGGACATATTGATTAGTTGAACAAACAAGTCTTAAAGAGCTAATTTTCAATATATCGTGATGATTCCGACTGACTTATTCCCTCCACGCAATCATTGTATTGCTGACAACCCCCCACACGCCCTCTCAGGGAACAGCTTTCAGGTCCTGTATTTATATAGACTGCTTTAAACCACTCTGGATACGACTGTTGTCTCTGGTTGTGGTAAGTTTACTGAACTTTTCCTGCTCTTCTCTATTTTTTGTTTTTTTTTTTTGTTTTGTTTGTTTTTTTGGTTTATAGGGTTTGCAATTCATCTTTCAGTAATAACCTCTTCCAAGTGTTATAAAGTGGGGGAAACGAAGGAAGTCACTTGATATACAACTTCAAAAATAAATCAGTTGCCGAGCACAGGGAAAGCAGAGTTTAGCGGCGACATCAGTGCGTTCAGGTAAGTTTCCGTTCTATCAAAGATCGATAGAGATTTTACAGAAACAATAAAGCTGCGACGGCAGGAAAACAGGTTTGCAACCTAGATGCAACTTGAGAACTGCATCATTATCATTATTTTTAACGATAAGCAGAGCCTTTTTAAAAGGCTTTTGGCCCGCCGAGACTCTCCGATGGGAAATTGACCGAGGCCAAGAGCCATAATTGGGTCCTAATTATGGCTCTTGCCGAGGCGTTGTGCAAGTATTTTTTGTTTACACATTTTCAGGTAGCAATATATATGTAATGCAATTACCTTTGATAACGACACCCGAATCGGACTTTATGCCTCAGGCTTGTGTGCCTGTCGCTGAAACAGTTCTTATAATTCATCGAATATAGTTTGTTCAGATATTTTGACGATATCCCCAGCGGTCTTACGTAATAGCTTGTATAATTGAGATACATGACCGCCTCAATCGCTACTGTCTACATATAGTTAAATCAAGAATAACAATCACCTAGTATCGCAAAAAAAAAAAAATGCCAGACCACAGAACATCATATTATTCACTAGAAAAGTTAAAAAATTATCTCCATCTATAGGTCGTTTGGTGGAGTGAAATTTCAATTGAAACTCAGTGGCTCCGGCCCAACACAAGCAAAATGATGTCACGTCCAGCTGTCTCCCATTGTATTCCATGGCTTGTTGTGCTTGGCACGGAATGTCTGGTCATAGTCATCCTCAATATTATGACCATTATCGTATTTGTGAAGCAGCGCCATCTACAGAGGAAGAGTACATACTTGATCATCCATCTGGCCGCAGTCGATCTCTTGGTCGGGGCGGTTTCTGGGCCTCAGTGGATTAAAGGCGCTGGGGGCGTGTACTGTAAGCTGTGGGAGTACGATACGCCTGATAACAATTGGTTATATATAATAGAAAGTGCTATAGGACGTAGATTTTATCAAGCCTCACTTCTCAATCTCGCTTTTATTTCATTAGAACGAACACACGCAACTTTTCGTCCTCTGAAGCATCGCTTCATTAAGAAATGGGTTTATGGAGTGATAATAATTATCATTTGGTTGATACCTGCAGTCATGATCGTTACTGTATATGGACTTCTCTTTCATATTAACCCCAATTGCAAGTGGCCTTTGGTCTTCTTCTCATATTGTGCTATCCTTCTTTTTGTCATAGTTGTATGCTATGTTTCTATTTATATCAAAGTTCGTCTTGGTCGTCATCCTCAAAATCACGGTGCAGCCGGCTTGAGGGAAAGAAAACTGACCAGCACATTGTTTCTTGTCACCTTTGGATCGTTGTTAACTCTCCTGCCCTTGGAGGTATACTATGGCACGGCGGCTTTTGATCGTAAGCTAGTTTTGAACCTTTCCCTTAATTCTACTTTTCACATTGATGTGATAAAAGTTACATTTTTGTTGCTGAACTCTTTCATAAATCCTATAATTTACGCCATAAGGATGCCAGAATTAAGAGCAGGTATATTAAAAATAATATTTCGTAGGGGTCCCCGCCGTTCAAATGGGGCCGTCAATATTCCACTCTAAGTTCGTTAATTCAAAATATTTCAAGAAAGACAAAATTTGAAGAAAAAAAGCGAGAGCTGGCTTGTTAATATACACATACTTTAACTGCAAATATAGTATGCTTTAAGCAAAAGAGGAAAATTCGGCCATGCTTCTCTACATTGTTAACACACGTCCATGACGAATGTCAATGGCGAGGTTCAAAGAAAATACTGTTTGTTAGGTTAAGCATTATAATAACGGAAAACAACATGTTCACTCACTGATTGGGCTGTGATGATTAAATAACTGTAACCAGTAATTTTAATGATTTAAAAATATAGCGAACGTGGTGATATTCTTACACAAGAGCACCAAAGAGGTAAAGGTATTTTTAAAGATCAGGGAAACGACATTGAATTGTTTTAATTGAATTGTTGTTTCCATGTAGAGCACATACCACTGTTGTCACAGAAACTGAAACAGATTGTTGTAGTGTTATATTACCTGAGTGATACATAAATAAAGATACAAATAGATGATACATTAAAATTGCACTTCGTTTAATAATTGTTTTTTGTTTTTGTTCCTTTTTTGTTTTGTTTTTCTTTCTTTTGCTGTTTCTGCACGTTTCCAACAGAATATGGTCATTTTCAAGACGTAGGAGATTAAGCAAAAGATCTTGTTTTATTACTTTATGTGATGATATCGCTGATCAATCAATCAAGAAACTTTCAAGAGGCATGTCGTAGACACGTCTCACCTTTTTAACTAAAATCGAAACGTAATATAAAGTCCAACTCGAACCCGAACTAGGATCCAAACTCGAACGTACCTCACTCGCGTCTTCAAGTGAGCGCCCCTTTCTGTATGATTTAAGGGGCGATTCTTTAAAGATTTCTCTTAGCAGTGGTTGTTGCTGTACCATATTAATATACTAAGCGAACTGGAAAGAATGGGGATGAACAGTTTGCATCCAGCCTTTATTTAAGAAGTCAAATCCTTCCGGGGAATAACTATACATTCTTCACCGGAAGAGAATAGGTAATTTATCCGCTCTTCGAGTGACCAACACCTGCACTAGTAGACTTGGTGCACTGCCTGGCAGCATGCACCTACAGTTGCGTTGAAACAGGAACTGAAACAAAATCTAAAACTATTTCTAGCCTACTTTAGCATTAAACTCACTTCTTCGACTACTAACCATTAACATGTTTACTAAATGATGACAGTGTTCCTCTCCGATTTTTATCTTCGCCTTTTAACCTCTCGATTGACTTATCCTTCCCAGCTCGATGCAAACTAACTATTCCTTTCAAAACCGCCATCACACGCACAATGAATACAGAAACTGAATATCCTAAATCTACTGACTGTAAACTCGTCTAGCGCTCGAAAAGCAGACACTTCCGGTTCACAGAATATGACTGCGGGACCTGAGCAAGGTGTTTTCGGTACCTGAATAAAAAGTGTGACTGTCGTAAACTCAAAAGCCCAAAGAAAAGACACACGTAATGTTTTTTTTTTGTTGACTCGTTCAAAATGACACATCCTAGATAGGATAAACTTTACGGTTAATTTTTTTTAACGAATAACATTAAAATTTGCCAATTTTTGCTCCTAACGCCCAATTTTTTTTTGTTTTTGGCCGTTTTGCAGCAAACGGTTAACCCTAACGAGGCCCTCTTAGAACTGGAAATAAATTACTACAGGGGTTTGAACTTGACTTCTTATGAACCTTGTTTAAACTCTTAGTCTTACCAGCGATATACAACTCAGTTTAATATTTTTTGTGTAAATTAACCTGAAGCCCCAGAAGTGACCAGCAGGTAATTTCTCTTTTTAGTAATGTTGCCGAATTACTCATTAAGATCATGACAATAAAGGAAATGATCACCAACTTGAAGCCAAACCAAATCTGATTTTTCCAAAATTTCTGTCATTTGACCCCTATGAGTGACGAAAATCTAATTTCAACATTCAAAGTCTCCGCTGAGTCATGCATCAAGTTCAGGAAAATAAAGGAAATGATTGTCAAACTATGACGATTTGATGGTCAAAAAAATTCTTCTCGTCAATATTTTGAAGGAAAAGTATGACAAAGAGTATGGAGAATATGGACTCTGATGATAGGGTGCAAAAAGTTAAATACTAAAAAGATGAGGTTATCATATTCCAGGCAACCCAACCAGAGTGGGCAACTCTCTTACCACTGCAAAGTAAATAAAGTCTAAAGTCTACAAGCCTACACGTTCGTTTTCCTTCTATAAAATGGTGTAAGCTAAACTTAACCTTTCCACTCCTGAGATCTACATTTCAATTCTCCTCAATGCCTGCTACACATTTCAAACAGGTGTAGCAATGAGAACCTGGTGTTCAATCAGAAAATTTCTGCTACTTGATATGTTTCTTTCTTCTCAATACCTTACCCAAACTGTTTTGGAATCGCAAGGAGAAACTCCATTTTGGTCACTGCTAAAAGGTCAGAAGTTTGTATTACCAGCAGCTCTATAAGAGGCCATAATAATTTACTGCATTAACTACTTAATTTTTTCCTTAATAACAAAGTTTTGCTCTGTAGGTGATGTATAACCATTAGGGTACAATTGCAAATGTCATTATCAAATTATTGAATAAAAAATAAAAAAAATTTAAAAAATTTAAAAAAATCACTATCTTTTTTTTTAAAGGGATTCTCTGGTAACTTACAGTTTACAAATTATCCTTGACTAAATGTATGGAGAACGGTATTGAGAATATGAATGCTGATGTTACGGTGTAAGAGGCTTAGGGGTTTTCAACAAAGACAGTGTGGCCTTGTTTCGTAACCAGACCTTCCAAATTGACAACAGTTTCAATTGTTATTTCTCTAAGTCTCGTTAGAAAATCGGATGCTTAAAATTGCGCTGGCCAATAAATGTCGCCTTAAAAGTTTCTCCATCGACTAAAACCAGATTAGAAAGGACACTAATTGCAAAGCCCATAGTAATTAGACGCTAATTCAAGTACCTATTCGCGTATTTCTTTTTGCAATGCAGGTTCATTGACATATCAGATACCTGGCCTGTGCGACGATTCAAAAAATACTCAGAATGCTTTTACTACCTGAGTAAATATATATTTTGCATGCTTTGTCGACATTCGCAGGCAAACGAAAGCTAACAATCGTTTACCGTAGAGAATTGCTAATACTTGAGGAAACCCTCCGATTTTCAACTAACCATACAGGACCTTGTCTCGTACTCAGACCTTTCTCGGCCAAGCGGTTGTAATTAACAGTTACACGGTAATTCGGCACTCTTAATCCCATTGGTATCAACGAACGCTATTCATTCCACTAATTTATTCGTGTTTTTCTCGTCACCATGTTCCCATCAATAGCGTAGCTCCGCTTTCTGCATATAAACCCACACACGACCCACAATTCCTCCATTCGCTCTGACGAAGGGCTAACGCTCGAAACGTCAGCTTTTTGACTCTTTACGGTGGCCAATTTACAATTTCAACCTAGTTAATATAAGCAAACCACTTGATTGACCGGGCTCGTGTGAAAGTCTTTGTTATTGTCTACAAAACACCACACTGAAACTGCCTTAATATGCATAATTTTACTTTAACAAAAGAAACATCAAAGCGAAATTTTTCTCTCCTCACCCATAGTTAATAGAGGGGACGATCCACACGACGCGAGTGAGTGAGTGAGGCGTGAGTAGTCCAGTGGTCAGTGCGCTGGACTCTGGGTTAAACGGCCCGGGTTCAAGTCCTGGCTGGGGCTTCACGTTGAGTCCTTAAGCAAGACACTTCACTCACATTGTTTCGTCTTCTCGGATAGGACGTAAAGCCGGAGGTCCCGTCTCTTACAGGGTAAGGGGTAAAAGACGTTAATTTCCCACGCACGAGATTACTGTGTGCTGGATGTCCTCCCCTGGGGTGGGTTGGGTGGGAAAACAGCAGGTCCACATCAGCTTATACAGTTGCCAATAAATTCAACCTGCTTGAACAAATAAACATGATGATGATGATGATGATGATGATGATGATGATGATGATGATGACGCCTCCACGACGCCTACACGGTCCACAGCCAAAGACCGCACAGTTTCGGCCTGGCATGGTATATTATAAAACTATATAGTTAAAACTCCAATAATTATCTCTATGTAATCAAAAATCTACATTAAGTATCGCTTCTTGTCAATGTCTTCCCCATGCGTCTGTATTCAGCTGGTTGACTGTGCACTCTCGTGATGACGTCATAGGGCCAAAACGAAAACAAAGAGATACTCCTTTGATGTTCGCCGGGTCTCCTAACCAGTCCCCTCTATTAACTATGCCTCACCACAGTATTAAACAAGAGGAACAAAGAAGTCGTCAAGACGATTGTATTAGTCGTACCCCTCCCATAGGTATTGAGATCGAGTTGATGCAGACAGGAGAGACAAGTTTTATCGCTGGTTCCCTAAACTCGCTAACTCAAGAAGTAATGCCCGTTGATAAATTTTTATCGTCAGGCAAACCATCCCAACCAAGACGCTGAAATCTTTGCTCCGTATGCAAACGAGGCCCAACAAACGCTTTCGTGCAAGTGCGAAATCGCAGCATGTAAAATAAAAGGCGCTGCCTTGTTAGAGCCCTTAAACTCCAAAGATAGTCTTCATAATTCGAGCGGCAAAGAATTGAGAGTTTCATAATGGGACTGATAACATTTGGAAAATGTTAGGAAAAGTTAAAAGTTATTCATTTTGTAGAAGCGGTTACATGAGTAAACTGCGAACCAGTTTCTAATTCCTAAATCTAAATGCAAAATATGGATTAACTATTGAAAGCTACCTGAAAACGCGCGGGCAATACTTGGATCTAGACTAAATTGCAAAGACAAACTCAGGAGTTTTTTTATAGCCTCACGAAATTGAAGCGCTGGTGCGGCAGATGTTATTCTTGATGAAATGACTTTGAAACGATGACAACTTCTTCGGGAAGTTTTTGAAAACGATTCCCCTGCTATATTTGAGGATAGTTTAGGAAATTTCCACTAATAAAGATTAACACGGTTAATTAATGATTTGACGTTTGTGTGTGGTCGTGACGCCCACAATCATCAAAACATAATGACTAGTAAGAGCTGTAGCTTGTAAAAGATTGTATTAAATGGTTTTAAAAGCCACGTTTGGGCGTCTGTAAGACGTCATGAGGAACCAGGAGTGAAATTGGAAAAATGAAGTCAGCTTGCCTTTGGCCGTGCTCGTGTTAAAGTCTTTGCTGTTGTCTGCGAAGCATAGCGTAGTTTCATATTGAGAACGGAAGCACCAACGGCAAATTTTTCATGTTTCGAAATTTTGCTCAATTTGTCTCAATGTTGCCTTCACAATCCAAAAAAAAGAGGAGTTTTCACCCTGATGTTTAGCATTCAAACACAATTTTATATTCTCACGACATGTGCTATTAAGGTAATTATTAGTTAACTTTTTAACAATTACCTTCATTTACATTTTTAAAAATGTTGAATAAAATTTTTTAGTAGCGATAGCTTTCAGGCTATTTACATAAGAGATGATTAATTGGCGAGCACCAGAGGGAAAACAAATTCGTAAAACTTCGTGTACGTGTCTCCTGGGCAGATGTCTCGATTATAACATGGCGTCTTTAGACGAAGAATCTTACTGTAAACTGCCCCACGGATTGCCTGGTGAAATCGTTACCATGGTTTTGTACACTTCGTTCACTATCATCGGATCGTCAGGAAACATGTTCGTGATTCTTGCCATTAACCGGACTCCAGCTTTGAGGAACGTGTGCGGAATCTTCATAGCAAATGTGGCAGTAGCTGATCTGATGGTGACAGCAGTAGTGATGCCTTTAGTCGTGTATATCCATATTCAGGGGTTTTTGGATAAGTGCATTTTCCTTTCTCCGGTTTTTGCTGCCTGGATAATAGCACTTTTCTCTGCCACTTCCTCGCTACTGACGCTGACTACCCTCAGTGTGGATCGGTGCTTTGCCATCTGTCGTCCGATGAGACACAAAACCATTGTGACTAAAACAAAGGCAAAGATAGTCATGGCAATAATATGGATAGGATCTTTGACCCTTCCTCTTTTAGAAATCTTCTACCGTGGATCAGCTCTCGCAAAGTATCTTCAAACCATTGGTTTAGGGTGCTGCTATTCCATCATAGTCGTGGGCGGTATTTTTACGGTCAGGCATGTGCGCGTGAATTCACGTCAAATGGCATCACTACACCAGGATCAAGGAGCTTCTCGCCTCACTGCAGAATTGAACCAGAGGAACAAACAAGTCGCTAAGACGATTGCACTTGTTGTGTTCGTCTTTACCTTGTGTTGGATCCCAATCGCGTATCTTACTGCTATTGAGATCAATGAAGCCAGGAACATCACAGTATATTTCTGGTTCGCTACAGTAGGACTAGCTAACTCAATAGTAAACCCATTGATTTACTTCTATCGGCAGCCAAACTACCGTAAAGCGCTCAAATCTTTACTTGGATGTAAACAAGGCGCATCTAAGGTTGTCGCGCCATTTCAAAAACGCAGCACAACCCAAAAGACTAAGTGAACACTTGAAAGAAAAAAAAGTTATTTCATGGAAAGTGCGCACATGGAAAGTGCGCACCGTGACAATTTTTATTCAAGAGTTGCGATGCACCAAAAACAAAATACAAAAAAAAAAAGCAAGCAAACAAACAAAACTAACGGGTGTGTGCGGCGAGCAAGTACATACTGAGATTTTTTCTCACTGACCGACACATTTGAAAAGATTATAAGCGAACAACTGTAAAAATACATCGTCCAATCAGAGACACGAACGATAGTATTTCACAGTGCATATTTCAGTATGTATAACGGCGCCTGTTTGAACCCTGCAACTTCTAAGATCGTCTTCGCCCTTCTCCCCCCTGGCTGCGATACATTTTGTTGTAAATAAGTTCAGAGAGTGATAGTTGCCTTTAGGTAACACCTCCTTAGAAAAGACAAGTTTTGGGACTCTCATTACTTTTTTGCGAGATATTTTGAGAGTGTTTAGAGAATTAAGTTACAAGTTATTGACTCGAGAGGTAAAGCTTACAGAAGCAGTTATCTGAGAAGACTTACCAGTTTCTAACTGGCGACTAATTTCTAAAGTCCAACTACTCATACGAATCAACTTTTGACAGCTACCTAAAAACTCAACGACAGTACAGTGGAACCTCCCTTTGCGACCGCCTCTCGTTAGTGACAACTTTTTCAAAATATCAAAAGTTTCCAAGTCAATTCACAATGAATGGAACCTCTCATAAGCGACAACATCTCATAAGTAACCATTTTTGGAGATGCTTGGTAGCAATTTTCAACTGTTTTTAACCTCCCGTAAGCGGTCACACGACAGACAATCGGCTTTATTCTTATGAGCGGGAACTGAAAATTGTTTCAACAGAGGTCGTAAAAATGGAGCCACCAGAGGTGTTTTCCAGAATAGCTTTGCCGCGTGAATTTTTACCTGTATTACGTTCTTGGAAGAATTTGGACAGCATCACCTAGAATAACAAATGAGCCAAGTTCCTTTCGCTTGAATTGTCCCAAACACGCTGTATTAAAATAATTATGAGATACAAAATAATCATTATAGATCCTAAGTTTTTTTTAATAATAATAGTAATAATAATAATAATAATAATGATAATAATAATAATTATAATGATAATAATAATAATGATAATAATAATAATAATGATAATAATAACAATAATAGTAATAATAATAATAATAATAATAATAGCTTTCAGAAGACTGTATTAAATGATTTTAAAATAGCAGCGTTTGAGTGGCAAGAGGAACCAGCTTGCGATGTCAACAAGAAAGGAGTGAAATTGGAAAAATTAAATGTCCTTGGTTTAGGGTTAAGGGTTAAGTGTTGGCTGTTGTCCAGAAACATCAATGTGAACTAGCGTAGTTTCGTATTTAAAACGAAAGCACCAGTTTTCATGTTTCAATATTTCGCTGAATTCGTCTCAATGATACCTTTACAAGTTCAAGTAAGGAGGGTTTTCACACCTATGTTAAGCATTCGAACACATCTATACTATTCTTACATCGTATATTCTTAAGCTAACTATTAGTTTAGTTTGTTATCCATTACTTTCGTTTGCATTTTTAAAAATATTGAGATGAAATTGTCAGCGATATTTTGCAGGCTATTAACATAGCAGATGATCAATTTGCGTGTGCCAGAGGCAAAAAAAATTTGTAAAACTTCGTGTACGTGTCTCGTAAGCAGATGTTTTGAACACAACATGGCAACTTCAGATGAAGAATCTCACTGCAAACTGCCTCTCGGATTGCCTGGTGAAATCGTAGCAATGGTTTTGTACACTTTGCTTACCACTGTCGGATCGTTGGGAAACTTGTTCGTGATTCTTGTTATCAACCGGACACCAACTTTGAGGAACGTGTGCGGAATCTTGATAACAAATTTGGCAGTAGCTGATCTGATGGTGACAGCAGTAGTAATGCCTTTAGTAGTTTATGTCCTAATTCAGGGGCTTTTGGATGAGTGCATATATCAAACTCCGGTTTTCGCTGCCTGGATAATAGCACTTTTCTCTGCTGGTTCCTCGCTAAAGACGCTAACTACCCTCAGTGTGGATCGTTGCTTTGCCATCTGTCGCCCGATAAAACACAAAACAATCGTAACTATAACAAAAGCAAAGTTTGCAATCGCAATGACATGGGTGGGATCTTTAATCCTTCCTCTTTTAGAGACATTCAATCCTGGATCAACACCCTCCAAATTTTTTCAGACCATTGGAGTGGTTTGCTATTATTCTATCATGGTCATGAGCGGTATTTTTACAATCAGGCATGTGCGCGCAAACTCACGACAAATAGGATCACTACACCAGGACCAAGGAGTTTCTCGCCTCGCTGCAGATTTGAACCAGAGGAACAAACAAGTCGCAAAGACGATCGGTCTCGTTGCGTTCGTCTTCACTCTTTGTTGGATCCCAATTGCGTATCTTATTGGTAATGAGATCAATAAAGACAGGAATGACAGACTCTATTTCTGGTTCGCCTCCGTGGGACTCGCCAACTCAGCAGTAAACCCGTGGATTTACTTCTATCGACAGTCAAACTACCGTAAAGCGCTCAAATCTTTACTCGATTACAAACGCGTTACATCTAAGAGTGTTGTGCAAGAGCAAAATCGCAGTACAACACAGGGGACTAAAGTGAACACGTGAAGGAAAAGGCGGCGCTTTGTTCGAACCCTTAAACACCTGAGATCGTCTTTGCAATTCTCCCCCTTGGCTACGATACATTTTGTTGTAAATAAGTTCAGAGAGTGAGAGTTCGCTAAAGCTAAAGATAACACCTGATGGGTCTTTTTCGCGGGATAACGTTTTGAAAGTGTTACGAGAAATTAGAAATACATTCACTTTGAAGGCACAGCTTGTCGCAGTGGTCACCCGAGAAGATTAACCAATTTTTAACTGTCAACTAAATTCTTAATTCTAACTGCTAATACAAATCAATTTTTTGAAAGCTATCAAAAAACTGGATATATTTGGATCTAGAGTAATATTTTTGATACGTTTGCAGTAAAAATTTCAAATTTTTCGATAGCACTTTACGAAAGTGAAGCGATCCCGCAGATGTATTAAAATGTTAATGAAAACTACTTTGGAAAGATGATAACTTCTTCGAGACGGTTTTCTAAAACGTTTTTCGCCTAGCTGTGAAGTTTCCGCTACAGAATGTAAATAACTCTTTGACGTTCCTTTCATTATAACCAAATCCGTAGTAATAAAAAATATTGCCTGAAATAGTTCGCAGTTGATTGTATTGATTGATTTAAACAGTAACGTTTCAGTAGAGTTAAGACACCACACGGAACCAAGTACAACAGCGATGTCAACGAGAAAAGGGTAAGATAGGTGTGTTGCTAGCCGAAGAGTTTCCACGGTTTTAAAGTACTCCTTTATTTCACAGTCATCGCAGGGAGTGTAGACGTTCAAAATCTAAATTACAGAGTTGAAGTTAGTAGGGGAAATGCAAATGTCAACTTCAATCAAAGAAAGACATTTACCCAGTGGCGTCTCACAGTTCTTCTGACCAACAAGTCATAAAGTTGTAAATTACTTCTATGACGTCATCAAAATATACAAATTGCGGAGTGTTCGAAAGTTGCGGCCTTAATTAACTTGCGCAATACAAATCACATATTTAGCAATACAATAGGGAAAATGAAATAATCAAGCTATTCGCCGGGCTCGTGTCAAAGTCTTTCCTGTTGTCTACGAAACACAAGTATGACACTGTTTCAATTTTAATACGTCGATTCAGATTGGGAACGGAAGCATCAACAACAGAAAAGTTTTCATGTTTCCACATTTCGCTGAATTCAACTCGGTGTTGCCTTCTCGAGTCCATAAAAAAGAGAGTTTTCACCCCTATGTTTACCATTCCGGAACGCATCTATGGAAAGGCAAATATTTGTTGACTTTTTAATCAGTACTTTCGTTTGCATTTTTAAAAATGATTTCATTAAATTGTTGGCGATAGTTCGAAGAGCTTTAGCATAACAGATGATTTATTGACGATTCGGTGTCATCGATCTTGACGCTATTATTAATCTCACGGTTATAAGAACAAAATCGTCAGGGACACTTTTTTTAAGAATCGTTGATGTACAGGTGAATTATTGAGTAAGAGTGAGAACGTAAAATAAATTGTTTTAAACTACGATGTCTGGTATTCCAATGTTTAGGAGAAACCCGAAATGTTATCACATGTGGATATCAAGTTAATTAGCATGTGCCAGGGAGAAAACAAATTTGTAAGACTTCGTGTAGTTTGTGCCTTCTGAGCAGATTTCTCGACACAACATGGCGACTTCAGATGGGGAATCTCACTACAAATTAAACTACCTCTCGGATTTGTCGGTGAAGTCGTGGCAACAGTTTTGAACGCCTCACTCGCTATAGTCGCATCGCTGGGAAACATCCACTCTGTGCTGGATCCCATTTGCACTTATCATAGGTATTCAATACTGGAGATCGATGCAGACAGGAATCACGAGATCCATTTATGGTTCGGTACACTGGGACGCGCCAACTCAGCAGTAAACTCGTGGATTTATTTTTATCGTCAGCGAAACTACCGCTCGGATGCCAAACTACCGCTCGGACGCCAACTCAGCAGTAAACTCGTGGATTTATTTTTATCGTCAGCCAAACTACTGCTCGGATGCAAGTGAAGCTTCTATACATTTTGCTGCAAATATTAAGTTCAGACAATTGAGTGATACATAAGGGTAACTTCTGCTTAGAAATGTTAAGTTTAAGGAGTCCCATCAACTATTTACGGGCAATCAATTTGAAAGTGTTAGGAGAGGTTGGTGGATTTCCTCTTCAGAAGTAACGGTTGTCGAAGTGGTTATTGAGATGCCGGTCTAACCAGTTTTTAATCATAATGTTGGCTCATATCAATTTTCCATTGAGCCGTCGAAAGTAACGCGGGATCGCATCGGTTTTGCTTTACTTCGCTCTGTGATTGGTCCAGAAAACTCTTGCCACTATCTTTACCAATCAGATGCGAAACTGAATGACCACGTGATTAGCTGGGCTCGCGTGAAAGTCTTTGCTATTGTCTACAAAACATCAACCTGAAACTGCCTTATTTGGCGTAATTTTACTTTAAAAACGGAAACATCAAAAGAAAATTTTCTCGCTTCAATGCAGAATTGAACCAGAGGAAGAAACAAGTCGTCAAGACAGTTGTACTTGTCGTGTTCTTCCCATAGGTATTGAGGTTGATTGAAACAGGAAGGACAAGTTCTACCTCTTGTACGCTACACTGGGACTCGCTAACTCAGAAGTAAACCCGTGGGTTTATTTTTATCGTCAGCCAAACCACCCCCGCCAAGCAAGACGCTGAAATCTTTGCTCGGATGCAAACGAGGCCCATCTAACGTTGTCGTGCAAGTGCAAAATCGCAGCATGTAGAATAAAAGGTGGTGCCTTGTTGGACACTTCAAACTCTGAAGATCGTGTTCGTAATTCTCTTCTCTTGCTGAAGTACACCTCGTTGTAAAGGAGTACAGAGAATTGAGAGTTACATAGTGGTAACACTGCTAAACTGATAAGTTTGAGGACTTTCCTCACCTTTCTGCGGGACTGAGAACATTTCGAAACTGTTAGGACTGAAAAGTTAAAAGTTATTCATTTTATAGAAACTAGTTTCATGAGAAGACTCCGAACCAAGATTCCTAATTCCTAAATCTTAATGCAAAATATGGATTAACTTTTGAATGCTACCTGAAAACGCGCAGGCAATATTTGGATTTAGAGTTTACCATTAAATTTTCTCCGATTCTTATCGGTTTAAATTGATCACGTGACGCGATAGTATCCATCCGTGGAGAGACACTAACAGCCCATAGTGCCTGTCCGCGGAAAATACCCGGATGCATAGTACTCATCCGCGAAAATTTTTGAATGGTTTGACGACCGTGAAGTTAGGCATATCGGAAAAACAGTGACTTTTCTGGTGTAACGTATTTAGCTATGTACGGTTGCGAATTATTGACATTTGTGACAGGCTGTACGCATGAATAAATATTTGATTGATCTGCATTTAGTGCGTTTTGACTGTTTTCCAACTGGCGCACGGAAGATAATTTAGTGGTGAACAATAAAGACAATAGAGTGTTTATGCCTCGGAACTATCGGTCTGATAGTTGCCCCTTGGAAATTTGATGTTCTTAAAAATAGCATATTTGTCCTCGAAGATCAAATTTCCGCGGGGCAACCATCAGCCGATAGTTCCTCGACAGAAACACTCTATTGTTGAGGCAATGCTGCAGATGTTATTCGTAATGAAATGACTTTGAAACGCTGACGACTCCTTTGAAAAGGTTTTTAGAAGCTATTTCTCTATATTTGAGGATAGTTTGGGAAATTTCCGCTAAAGATTAACACAGTGAAATAATAATTGACGTTTGTGTGTGGTCGTGACGCCCTCGGCATCAAAACATAATGACCAGTGAAAGCTGTAGCCTGCAGAAGATTGTATTAAGTGATTTTGGGCGTCTGTAAGACGTCACGAGGAACCAGCCATCCACAGCAGCTAGCAATGTCAACAAGATAGGAGTGAAATTGGAAAAATGAGTTGACCTTGCCATTGGCCGGGCTCGTGTTAAAAGTCTTTGATGTTGTCTGCGAAACAAAGCGTAGTTTCACATTGAGAACGGGATATAATTACCAACGACAAATTTTTCATGTTTCGACATTTCGCTCAATTCGTCTCAGTGTTGCCTTCATAAATAAAAAAAAAGGAGAGTTTTTTCCCTTATGTTTAGCCTTCGAACACATCTTCATATTCTCACAACAGATGCTCTTAAGGTAATTACCAGTTAACTTAGAAACTTAATTAACTAGTACTTTCATTTGCATTTTTAAAAATGTTGAATAAAATTGTTCAGTAGCGATAGTTTTCAGGCTATTTACGTAAGAGATGATTAATTAGTGAACGCAGAAGTGAAAACAAATTTGTAAAACTTCGTTTACGTGTCTTCTGGGCAGATGTCTCGATTATAACATGGCGTCCTCAGACGAAGAATCTTACTGCAAACTGCCTCTCGGATTCACTGGTGAAATCGTGGCAATGGTTTTGTACACTTCGCTTATCATCATCGGATCTTCAGGAAACATGTTCGTGATTCTTGCCATTAACCGGACTCCAGCTTTAAAGAACGTGTGCGGAATCTTGATAGCAAATGTGGCAGTAGCTGATCTGATGGTTACATCAGTAGTGATGCCTTTAGTTGTGTATGTCCATATTCAGGGGTTTTTGGATAGGTGCACTTTCCTTACCCCGGTTTTCGTTGCCTGGATAATAGCACTTTTCTCCGCTGGTTCCTCGCTACTGACGCTAACTGCCCTCAGTATGGATCGGTGCTTTGCTATCTGTCGTCCGATGAGACATAAAACGATTGTGACTAAAACAAAGGCAAAGATAGTCACGGCAATAATATGGATGGCATCTTTGACCCTTCCTCTTTTAGAAGTCTTCTACCATGGATCGGCTCTCGCAAAGTATCTTCAGACCGTTGGTGTGGTGTGCTGTTATTCCATCATAGTCGTGGGCGGTATTTTTACGGTCAGGCATGTGCGTGCAAAGTCACGACAAATAGTATCACTACACCAGGATCAAGGAACTTCTCACCTCACTGCAGCTTTGAACCAGAGGAACAAACAAGTCGCAAAGACAATTGCACTTGTTGTGTTTATCTTCACTCTCTGTTGGATCCCAATAGCGTATCTTACAGGTATTGAGATCAACGAAGCCAGGAACTACAGAGTCTATTTCTGGTTCGCTACAGTGGGACTCGCTAACTCAATCGTAAACCCATTGATTTACTTCTATCGGCAACCAAACTACCGTAAAGCGTTCAAATCTTTACTTGGATGTAAACAAGGCGCATCTAATGGTGTCGCGCCATTGCCGCGGCAAAAACACAGTGCAACCTAAATGAATAAGAGAAGACTTGAAGGAAATAGAAATTATTCCCTGGAAAGTGCGCACGAACGATTTTTATCCAAGAGGTGCGATGCGCCAAAAAAAAAAAAAAAAAAAAAAAAACCAACGGCTGTGTGCGGCGAAAAAGTTTTTATTTCGTTCACTTTATTGAGATTTTTTCCTACTGACCAACACATTTCAAAGATTGCAAGCAAACGACTGTGAAAATACTTCGTTCGTCCAATCAGAGCATAGTTAATCGATTAACTATGGTCAAAGACACGAACGATAGTATTTCATTGTGCAAATCGCAGTATGTATAACGGCGCCTGATTGAACCCTCTAACTTCTAAGATAGTCTTCGCACTTCTTCCCCCTGGTTGCAATACATTTTGTTGTACATAATTTCAGAGAGTGAGAGTTTCCTTAAGGTAACAGCTCCTTAGAATAGACAAGTTTTGGGACTCTCATTACTTTTTTTGCGAGATATTTTGAAAGTGTTTAGAAAAGTAACGAGTTATTGACTCGAGAGGTAAAGCTTACAGAACCAGTTATCTGAGAAGACTTACCAATTTCTAACGGGCGACTAATTTCTAAAGTGTAACTGCTTTTACGAATCAACTTTTGACAGCTACCTAATAAAAATCAATGGTAATACAGTTGAACTTCCCTTTGCGACCGCCTCTCGTTAGTGACAACTTTTTCAAAATATCAAAAGTTTCCAACTGAAATCAATTCACTATGAAAGGAACCTCTCGTAAGCGACGACCTCTCATTATCAGTGACCACCCACTTTTAGAGATACTTGGTAGCAACTTTCAATTGTTTTAACCTCTCGTAGGCGGCCACATGACAGACAATGGGCTTTATCTCTCATGAGCGGCAACTGAAAATTGTTTCAACGGACGTTATAAAAGTGAAACCATCGGAGGTGTTTCCTGAAATAGCTTTACCGCGTGAATTTTGACTTGTTTTCCCTTCTGGGAAAAATTTGAACAACACCACTTGGAATAAAAAATTAGCCAAATTTCTTTTGCGTGAATTGTCCCAAACGCGCTGTATTAAAAAAAATTGTGAGATACAAAATAATTACCGTAGATCCTAACTTTTTTTTAATAATAATAGTAATAATAATAACAGTCACTATACAGGGGTTCACGTATCTGAAAAGTGGTAATCTGTGAGGCCCTGTAAACTGAAATAAAATTCATCACAATTAAATAACAAATTAAAAACATCATAAAGTACACTAGATATGTTTATAAAAGTTGCTCACTTAAACAATCAATAAAAAAATCTTTTTAAAAATTTCTTGAAAAGAAGTGCCTAACAGATTCCATATATATAAAATTCTTTGTTTCTCCATAATTTCTTTTAACAGAAAAGGTGATTAACTGGCGTGTGTCAAAGGGAAAACAAATTTGTAAAGCTTCGTGTGTATGTCTCCTGAGCAGATGTCTCGAACACAACATGCAGGGGTTTCATTAATGTTTTCAGCAGGAGAGCAACTGGTTTTCACATGCGGGCCAAACGTTTTGAACTGAACTTCTTTATAAGAAAAACATTTCTTCAGATCGTCAAACCAAGTGGGCAAAACTTTCCTCACAACTGGTCAATTTGCCCAGTGTTTAGCCGCTGAACATGGCAACTTCAGCTGAAGAATCTCACTGCAAACTGCCTCTTGGACTCGGCGATGAAATCGCGGCAATGGTTTCATACACCACGTTAGCTATCGTCGGATCGCTGGGGAACATCTTTGTGATTTTTGCCATCAACCGGACTCCAACTTTGAGGAACGTGTGTGGAATCTTGATGGCAAATGTGGCAGTAGCTGATCTGATGGTGACAGCTGTAGTAATGCCTCTACATGTCTCTGTCCTAATTCAGGGGTTTTTGGATAAATGCATCTTCCATACTCCACTTTTTGTTGGCTGGATAATAGCACTTTTCTCCGCTGGTTCCTCGCAACTAACGCTAACTACCCTCAGTGTGGATCGTTGCTTTGCCATCTGTCGTCCGATGAAGCACAAAACGATTGTAACTAAAACAAAGGCAAAGATAGTCATCACAATAATTTGGATCGAATCTTTGATCCTTCCTCTTTTAGATATATTCTATCCTGGATCAACACCCTCAAAAATTCTTCAGACCATTGGAGTGGTGTGCTGTTATTCCATCTTAGCCGTAAGTGGTATTTTTATAATCAAAAACGTGCGCGCAAATTCTCGACAAATAGGATCACTACACCAAGGAAGGTCTCGCCTCACTGCAGATTTAAACCATAGGAACAGACAAGTTGCCAAGACGATTGCACTGATTGTGTTCCTGTCCACTCTGTGTTGGATCCCATTCGCGCTCATCATAGGTATTGAGATCGATGCAGACAGGAATCCCCAGTTATATTTCTGGTTCGGTACACTGGCACTCGCTAGCTCAGCATTAAATCCGTGGATTTATTTTTATCGTCAGCTAAACTACCGCATAGCGCTCAGATCTTTGCTCAGATGCCCGGGAAGCTTCAATACATTTTGTTGCAGATATCAAGGTCATATTATTGAGTGTTGCATAAAGGTAACACCTGCTTAGAAATGTTAAGTTTGAGGACTCCAAGAACTTTTTACGGGAAAGAAATTTGAAAGTGGCGGTTAGGAATAGTTGGAGGTTTCCCTCTTCAGAAGAAACGATTGTAGAAGCGGTTAATGAGATGTCTAACCAGTTTTTAATTATGTTGTCGGCTCAAATCAATTTTCCATTGAGCCGCCGAAAATAATCCGGGATCGCATTAGTATTGCTTTACTTCGCTCTGTGATTGGTCCAGAAAACTCGTGCCACTCCCTGCAACCAATCAGTACAAAACTAAACACCAATTGCGAATTGGTCGCCTGCGTTTTCCCGCGCTTTAAGGCAGTCTGGTTGTTTTTACTTTGGGAATTCACGAGCTCTTAGAGGTTTTTTTCTTTTCTTCTGATTGAATTTGGTTTTACTTTTACAACAGTAGTCTAAAAGGACTCTATGATCCTCAATACCTAAAATGATATTAAAGAAAAATACGAACTTCAAATTTTTAAAGCTACCTGTAAACCCGCAGGCAATGTTTGGACTTAGACTGAAATGTTTTTAAAACACGGCGCCGTTGAAAGTTAAATTTAAAAGTTTTGGATTATGTTCTAAAGTAAATTTAACAAATCGACAATGGTTTACCGTGGTCTGTACTCTTATCGACAACGATGTTCATCAAAAAGTGGTCAAAAAGTTGTGGACTTCCGAGGCGCAACTCAACCGGGTGCCGAGTCCGCAACAAATTTTGTGGGTAAAATAAAGTGATTCTACAGATGTTACTTAAAGAAAATGAGTTTCAAAATATGACAACTGATAATTCATTGACATTTGTGCATTGTCGCGACGCCCTGATCTCAATAACATAATGATTAGTAAAAGCTGTTTGAAGTAGTCTCCAGAAGAGTTGAATTAAATAATTCTGAAAGTAACGTTTCTGACGAAACCTGGAGCCCATTCGGCTGCGACGGCGAGGACGAAGATAAAAGTACGAAAATAAGAAAAATGAAACGACCACACGATTAGCCGGGCTTGTGTGAAAGTCTTTCGGCTTTTGTCTACAAAACATTAACCTGAAACTACCTCATTTTGTGTAATTTTACATTAAGAAAGCCGGAAGCATTAAAGAGAAATGTTTCATGTTTCATTACTGCACTAAATTCGACTAAAGGTTGCCTTTACGAGTTCAATTGAAGAGAGCTTTGACGCTGATGTCTAGAATTTGAATACATCGATAGATTCTTTAGCCGAAATTTTAATCGATACTTTCGTTGGCGATTTTAGAAAAATGACTAAATAATGAATGAGCTGTTAGAGATAGATCGTTATAGACTAACATAGTAAATGCCATAAATAAGCGACGTTTCAGTGTCGCCTTAACCCCATTTTTAACTCGAAAGTTGTTAGGATGAACTGTTAGAAATAATTTTGAAAAAAGTTTTTGATATAGAGCTGAATTATTATGTTCGAAAGAAAAGGTAAAAATAAATTGCATTAAGGTTGTAATTTCCAGTTTTCACATGTTGGGGAGGATCCCAAAAATGTTATTGCATGAGAATATCACGTTGATTGACAGCTGCCAGGGGGAAAAACAATATTTTAAAACTTCGTGTTTCTTCTTAGCAGCTGTCTTTGCTTTGTTAAGTCAGACAGATGCTTTCTGTGAACTGAATGAAACATTTTTTTAGGAGGAAGCCTAGACAATATCTCTTGAAACTTTAATTGAAACTTTAATTTTAAAAGATAAAAGAAATGTAATATACGCCGACAATTCGTGAATTAGAGATTAGGATATGCTCCTTTTTTTCTGACTTTTACAAAACAGCGTGAGAAGACGTCTCCAACTGCTTAAAGCATGATTTTCTTTCCTTGTATTTAAACAGGGATTCAGTATCTTCAAATCACAAGTCTGAAACGGGATAAGAATTTCTGGAAGTACTGTCACTATAACAATGATTTTGTGGCTGAGAATTTCATCTCGTTTAAATCTTATGCCAGCGTTTCAAATGTTGCCGGTAATTAACCCTCCTAAGGCAAGAGGGAAATAGCCGAAAGTTAAACATGGATATAAACGATATATTTTACTCTTAAACGAGTAAGCAATATTTTATTTATCGAAAAGAAAGACGAGATACAATAGCGCCCTGATGGGTGTTTTGGTAGGCGCAGAAATGCATTGCTCTCCTAAGGTATGAAAATTAAGTTATAGGTTACAAATGTTTTCAAAAGAACTATTGTGGGAGGGAACATTCGGAAAAAATACTCGTTTACCTCCCAGTTGAAAACGAATTTTTGTTCAGTACTAAAACTAATTTGTTGTGGTGTCATAATTTTCCTTCACCCTGAGATATCATTTCCAACGGGGACGCATAGGAAGTATTGGCTGTACGGTTCACACATCAAACTCTCCACTATTCAAAGTAGCAAGAAACTTAAGTTGCCGGACACCATTTCAACAACGTCAACGTTACAACGGAAATTATCAAGGAACTTTGATATAAGAGTATTCAAGGTAGACATTGCTCCCTCTTTCTGACCTTTCTGCCGGCAAGTTTAACTTATCTTCTTCAGGAATTAAGAGAAAAACAATCATTAAGCAGGACGGATGTTTTTGCTTCGTAAAAGCTGAAATAAGAGGCGTTCGTTTCCTTTGTACATGCCTCATGGCAGGATCGAATGAGACTCAGAGTCGTCGATCAGTCGATTTGAATCAAAATACATAGTTTAATTCGTCAAAAGGCAGGAATCGGACAGTTCTTTCTAAGTGCTCAGTTGCTTCAAACAGATCCGGTCACTTACCTAATAAAATTATTTCCGATCTCTCCCGCGACCTGTCATGGTTTAAACTGAATGACCTGCGCATTGCAGTTCCTTTTACTGTCTCACTGACTTTATCAGCTGAATTTTTTTTTTTCCAAGCGTGGAGACAGCTCATAAAGGGACAATCTGTTATATAAAAAGTGAGCAGTTATGGAATTAAACTCAACTATTGTGAGAAATCACCGCTCTTTAGGAAATAATGATTGTGGAAACAAAGATTTGACAAACGCAAGTTCCGTGGATGGACCTTCTAATGCTACCCTTTGCCAAGATTTTTCGCTCGCGACAACAGATATCGTTGTGGCTGTTTCCCTGTACAGTATTTTGGCAATCGGCGGTTCTCTTGGCAATAGTCTGGTTCTGCTTGTGATTAGTAGAACGACAAATCTAAACAACAATTGTAGCGTGTTTATTCAGAACTTAGCCATTGCTGATCTTCTTGTCACAGTGGTAACAATTCCCCTGATCATCTCAGTGATATCAAAGGGCTTCGTACCGATCTGTTCTTGGTCTGGTTCAATGCTTGGTGCGATTGTTCTAGGTAGATACTCTGCGACGGCTTCCTTGCTGATCTTAGCGTCTATGAGTATTGATCGCTGTTGGGCAGTCTGCTATCCTATTCATCACAAAATTAAAATGACGTCCGCAAAACTGAAGGCAGTTCTCGTACACATTTGGCTGGCTTCTCTGGTAATTCCAATCTTAGAAGTCGCTTGTCCACGTCAAGGCCAATGGTTTCTAATCTTAATACATGCGAAAAATTTCGGTGTCGCATTCTGTTATATCGCCATTGTTAGCAGTGGAATTGCTGTATTTATCAAAGTTGGTTGGGCCTCTCTTAAAATAGATGATTTGCACAAAAATACTGGCAGTAGCCAGATGCATGCAGAGTTACGTGAAAGAAATAAGAAAGTCGCCAGGACGATAGCTTTGATTGTGTTTGTATTCTCCGTTTCTTGGCTTCCCGTGGCCATCATAAGCACAAGATATGTCGAGTACAACGAGCTTCACTTCTGGTCGGCGTTGCTTGGTTTGGCCAATTCTGCCCTGAATCCGTGCATTTATTTCTACCGACAAAAGAGTTATCGTCACGAGTTGAAAGTAGCTTTGGGCAGATTTTTGTCTGTTTCCTCCCGGCCAGGCGCGCAGCGAGGAGACTGACTCGCGCGAATGCAGGAGGGTCCACGCGCTATTCACACATTTTCCAAGTCTCTCCCGCTTGGCTAAAGTAAAACAGAAACACTGCAAAGTAGGCTATGTCGAAGAAAAGACAAGTGTGCGCCGCAATAAATAATTATCATTGTATTAAAATGTTTTGGCTAATACCGACTATTATTATATGGCTGTGTCTCACAAGGACTGGGAACTACCGAATTCACGAATTTGATTGGCTGAAATCAATATTGAAAGCGGTCGAGAATTTCCCATCTAGACCAGCATCTAGACCGGCATCTAGACCGGTCTAGCAAAAAGGTACAAAACATATAAAAAATTGGCATATAAGACACAGCCATATAATAAACATCTTATTAACCGAGCTAGGTCGGTCTGTATGGGAGAATCTTGACTTCGGTCGCTGGTACAGACCTCACTGCGTTCGGTCTGTACTGGCGACCTCGGTCAAGATTCTCCCATACAGACCTCCCGCTCGGTTAATAAGAACTAAATAAAGTCCCTCGTAAAGTTAAAGTTAGAGAAAGTTTTTAGTGAGTTGCAGCGCGAGAAAGGCTGCAAAAGCTTTATCGTTCTTACAAAATTTGAGGTGATTTCTTCTGGAGGGGATAACAGTATAGCACAGATAACGCCTTTATAGGTTTCCCTGAAAGGTTGCTGAGTGAAAGTTCTTTGAAGTGTTTTGTTCTAGTACCGCCTCCCGGTTAGCTCAATGGATAGAGCGCTGGACTGTTGTGCGGGAGGTCGAGGGTTCGAGCCCCGGCCGGACCAACACTCAGGGTCTTAAAATAATTGAGAAGACTTTGCTGCCTTTCTATAACATCAAGAAATGGTTAGATATTCTAGTCTTCTCGGATAGGGACGAATAAATGGAGGTCCCGTCTCCTGCAGGGTTGGGGTAGGAGACGTTAATTTCCCACACACGAGATTACTGTGTGATGGATGTCCTCCCCTGGGGTGGGATGGGTGGGATATTGGGCGCACTTAATTTGGAGCCTCGCTCTGTTGTGCGACCCTCACCATACTCTGGTGAAAGTAATTAAATAAACATCACACAATGTCCCAGCCAAGTTTTCGATCGAAACATGGTCCAGTCTGCTTGTCACGTGGATTGATGGGTAGAAAAACTAACCAAAAGCAAAACACAACACGCTCTTTCTGCCACAACTTGAAAGGCGTTCGACAGGCTCGTGGACTGAGTTACTCTTTACCATAAACAGATCACGTTGCGAGGTAGGGGAAAAAAAAAAAAAGAAATGGAAAATAAAAAAAAAAATAAGTGGAAGAAGAAGACGAATACAAGCTTTTTATTGCAAAACTCGATGATATATGTTCTTGTTAACTTCCGGCCGTCATATTTATACCCCTCAAATGGACACAAACATTGTGTTTCCAAACAAAGCTTTACGCATTTGAGTAAAACATTCTTTCGAATACTCCAGCACAAAACCTCGCACAGACCTGAATCGTTGCGAGACTTTTTGAATATTCATCTTCTTTTATCTCTTTGACTCTTGACTTTATTTTTCGGATGGTTTTGATGATAGTGCGACAGTGGCAATATAAAAAGAAAGAAAAAAATTGCATACTTAGATGGTCAGCAGTGTGTACCATCCACGACAAGTTCGGCCCGCCCTAGACACACCCCTTTATCCGCCCCCGAAAACACATGTACAAATAGTTAGATTTTAGAGTGAGTTTACTGAAAATTCTTGATTTCAGTTGTGTTTATAATTACATGACTCCCCTATGTTGATAAACTACCATAATTTCCTTATCTCTTTAACCAGTGGAGGATATGACACGATTGTTCCAGCGGAATTTTTTTTTCGAAAAAGATGCATGCATCAGTCATGCAAAGCGGGCGCGATATAAACGAGCGGGAGTCGGGAAGGTAAACGACCTTCGATTATGGAGGGCTCCACCATGCTAAAGCAAACTCGAGAAACGAAGGTTTTAGTATTGTATACAGGCGGAACGATTGGAATGAAGAAAACAGATGGAGGTAAAAGATCGTTCAATAATTTTCCTCTATGTTTTGTTTGGCGTCTCATGTTGTCAGACTGAACGTCTGATAACGCAATGATCATATTAATTATGCTTTGTTTCACTTTGTTTAGGATATCAGCCGAAATCTGGCCACCTTCAGTCGCAAATAAAGCGACTTCCTATGTTGTATGATGTTGAATATGCAAAGATTGAACCTAAAGAAAGTGTTACGTCTTTTGGTACTTCCGCGCTGGAAGAGTTAGCCATGCCGTAAGTCTATTTACAATAAGCGTGCGTGTTCAGCTGTTTGAATGAATTATTTAGGCTTTTGTGAAAAGCGTTTAGTTTTTATACCCTGCTGATTTGTTCGATGTGGTCTTAGCGAGCGATAATCAGCTGTTGATTGTAGCAATGTATTTAATTCGAGAGTTACTGTATTACAAAATGTCTGCGTCGACAAACGGGAGTCAAAATTTTTTTCTGTACATCCTTCGCCGGTGTTGATTTATTACGTAATCAAATTTTTTAAAACCTGTGTCTACAGTGCTTCTTAAAATTAACCAAGCTTGCTTTCCTTTTCAAATTGTTTACTTACTCTTCGTCGCTGGACACATGTTTACAAACATGCTTGAGTGACTTACGCGTGATTTCACGTCATAACCCGGCCAGTCAATGATTAACCTTTATCTTTATCTTTAATAAGTATACTCCTAAGACAGCAAAAAAAACTATACTAGGAGTTTCAAAGTAATATCATAAAAAATAACAATAATTTCAAAAACAATGGCACTAAGTAATGAACAACAATTGGTTAAAACTCCTGATATAAGTACGATCTATGAATTACAAATAAATAAATATAAAAACAACAATGAAATATATTGAGTGATTATATAAATATAGCTATAACATAATGTACTATTCCTAAACTAAAATATTAAAACAATTGATAGATGTCAATTAGATGACTTGATGGCTGCAAGAGCAATTGCCTTAAACTCATTTAAGTTAATGTCTTTGGTCTGTATCGCAGCTCAATTTGGAAGAGTCATTCAAAGATTGACTGTGTTTTAACCTGAAAGGAGTTACTTTTCTCTCTAGACACAGTTGTTGTAAACTTTGGCAACTATAAACTCCGTTAATTTAATTTGGAGGGGATACGAAATAAATTCAGCAAATTTTATGATAAAGAACTGCTTTTTTTTTGTTGGAAAAACTCATTAGTGAAGTGAAGTTCATTTATTTGTTTAAGCAGGTTGATTAATTGGCAGCTGTAAAAGCTGATGTGGACCTGCTGTCCTAACCCACCCATCCTACCCCAGGGGAGGACATTCATCACACAGTAATCTCGTGTGTGGGAAATTAACGTCTCCTGCCCCAACCCTGCAGGAGACGGGACCTCCATTTATTCATCCCTATCCGAGAAGACTAGAATATTTAACCATTTCTTTATGTTATAGAAAGGTAGCAAATTCTTCTCAATTATTTTAAGACCTTGAGTGTTGGTCCGGCCGGGGCTCGAACCCTCGACCTCCCACATTACAGTCTGGCGCTCTATCCATTGAGCTAACGGGGAGGCGGTTATTAATGATACTTGTGGTATTTTTCATATACCAGAAGGTGTAAAATTCCCATTTTTGTTGGATTCCCAGGGCTGTGGTCTAGCAGTGCCCGGTGGTCCATGGCACCTTACTTTTGCTCTTGGGTGACTCAGGAATCTTAGTTTTTTCATAAAAAGCATATGCTGGGCACCCTGGATTTCACAGTTTCAGAGCACTAGGCTCCCCTCAATTTTTCTTAGAGCACAGCCTTGATTCCCAATTTGCATGCTATTCATGTTATTTAGATATTTCTGCCTTGAAGCTAGTCCAGAGCACAGATGAATTCAGTACCATAAATGAAGGTAGAAAGACATTTATCGAGTATAAATAATGGTAATAACTGGGCCAAATGGAGTCCTATTTGTACAGGTAATCACATGATTTCGAGTGCAATTTGGAATAAATAAGCATGAGTAAATTTTTTCAGACTAACAAAATTGCGTAAGCCCGTAGGGTGAGTGCAGTTTGTGATCTTTGAAAAAATTTACAAGTGCTTATTTATTCCAAATTGCACGAGAAAATCATGTGATTATGTATTAATAATATACATGAAAAAATACGAGGCAGCTTCTTATAACTACGCAGAAGAAAAGCGCAGGCATCAGGTGCAAAAATAATTTATTCAAGCCCGCAAGTGACATTGACCTTGACATTGACCAATCATTCTGACCAATCAGAATGTCTGGTTTGTTTCTATCTTTGCACTGAATTAACCCTCTTCTGCACTGAATTAACTCTCTTCTGCACTGAATTAACTGAAAACTGCATTCATCTTTACCAATCAGAACTGAGAAATTTTTTCATGTATATTATTAGGTCTATAATCAAATGAGTGATTGACAAAATGGGACAGCTGTGAAGTAGAAGTCTGATTTGTCAATCATGGATATTGGGACGACATGAAGTTCTGTTACTAATTAATCATAACCATTACAATTTCTGAAAGAAAAAGTACCAAAAGGACCAGCAAGACCACAGAGATTGATTGACAAAAGCGAATATCGAGGTATTTTTGAAAACAGTGACAGTGAAAGCGAATTTGATGGATTTTAGTCTTTAGATAGTGGAACAGTGATCCTTTGTAAACATTTGCGATTTTCTGCAAATGTTTCCACTTAAGAAGACAGTTTTCTTTCATAGTGAAGTTGTTTTGTTTTCAAATGAGAAATTAAAAAAAGAATGAGTTGTCTCAACTTTTTGGCTGATAGAACAGCCTATACATAGGTGTGGCGTATACGCGTGTAAATACGATACATTTTGGGAAAATATATATGGAGACAACGTCTTAAGTAAAAAATGCCTCCATTTTGGAAGTTTCCCTTTTTTTTTAGAATAAGTGGTTATTTCTATGGTTATTGTGATCAGTTCTATGGATTTAGCTGGTGGGACTTAGTATGATTGGCTGCTTTAACTGTCTGATTACAGGTGTTTGATTACAGCCAAGTGTCTGATTACACTGTCTGATTACAACTCTACAGACTAAGTAGTGAAAAATGAAGCAGCTAATGCACCAATCACATCTGAGGAAATTACGATGGTTAATATGATTTATTGTGATCAGGAGATTGGCAGTTAATGGGTTTCCAGACTCAAATTGAACAATTATGTTTATATAGAGAATAAAATACCAACCCTGGTGATACCAAGTTGAATTCCATGTCTACAAGCAACCATGTTTTATTTTTTATAGAATCGCATAATTGAATGAAATCTTGCTTTCTGATTGGTTAATGAAGCATGGTATCTAGCATGGAATTGTGGGTTGAAAATGAGGCTATAGTTATAGTTTCCCATCTATGTATATGTTGTGGTTCAATTTTATCCTAAGTTCAAATTTTATTTTCCTTTGTTCTCGGTCATGTTAATGTATGATAATGAGTTTGAAACAAAGGGAAATAAAATTTGAACCAAGGATAAAATTGAACTACAACATATACATGACAACTATCATCAAATAGTAACGCCAATACTGCAAAAAAATTTTCCTACAATGTCATTTAAAATGTTTTCAAAATTATTGTCACCATTTGAAGAGCCAAAACCAAAGAAGAGCACTTTTCAAAGTGAGCTGGAGGTTCTTCTTGCCTTTGAAAAGGCTTTCTGGAGTGCATGCTGTGGACAAAAACTAACAATATTGATGCAGTTTTCCTTTTTTTCTCATTTTTATTCATTTATGCGATTCAAGGAAAATCCATTACCTGACACATGGATTCTGCATTAAATTGCCCATGAAAACCAGTATCAATACGTGCTCTCCTTTGCTCAAAATTAGGATCCACCCTGCCAACAAAAATCTTGAAATTAAGCTCTCTACCTGCTTTTAAAATAAATATTTTAAAGTTTCTTTTGGGCTTAACTTTTTAGTGTATCACAGCATAGCTCTTCAATAAGTCACATTTACTTGTTGTTTACCATTACTCAAACAGCATATCAGCCCATGGAGTGCGAGTGCTATATTATATTAAAGAATACTTACCTCTCAAAGACTCATCAAACATGACAATTGGCGATTGGGTAGAAATCGCACTGGATATTAAAGACAATTACAGTAAATATGATGGGTTTGTGGTGATACATGGAACAGATACAATGGCTTACAGTGTGTCAGCTTTGTCATTTATGCTGGAGAACCTTGGTAAATCTGTGATCTTTACTGGTTCACAGGTAAGATGTCCCACTTTTGAAACTTTTCGTTAACCAGTTAGTTGGTAAAGTGAGAGAGTCATAGATATGATTGTGTGACGATGTTATGCAGAAATTCTGTCAAGTTTTAGTGTATTTATTTGCCTTCATGCATATGAACTAGTCTAAGAAAGTAAATTAAGATTACTTATGGCTGGATTAACGTGGGTGTAATCTTGTAGTCTAACAATCTTTGAATGCTGTCCTTCAGTAACATTTTGGGTAAAACAATAAAAACACCAATGTGGCCTTGAATTACTGTAAAGTATCACAGAAGTCCGAGCTTTCACCGCTCAACGGCGTCATCAGGGACGGAGTCTAACAGTTTAGGGTCCAGTTATTGAAAGAGTGAATGTTTCTAAGCGACAGATAAATGGCCATGCAGTGGATAAGTGTTAAAACTATTTATTACACTATCCATCACCTAGAGATTTTTGCAATGGATAGCAAGAATTTTTTATTTTATCAGGTTCCAATTTATGAGCAGAGAAATGATGGGCGTGACAACCTGTTAGGTGCACTAGTCATCGCCGGGCACTACGTTATTCCTGAGGTTTGTTTCTACTTTCCTCCACTATAGAGTAAGGTTTTGAACAGCAGCCATGTTGGATGGCAGGAACAATAAAAATATTTTGCATAAGAAAGGAAATTTTTTCCCATGGGTAAAATAATCTATTGTTCCTGCCATCCAACATGGCTGCTGTGCAAAACCACTATAGAAAACCACTGCTGGTGGAACAGGGCATCATTGAATAATCAGTAAAAATTACTGTATCTAAAGGAAAAATGTGTTGTAATCAATATATTAGTGTTTTGATTTTCTTTTTGGCAGAATAACTGAGTGTGTTTTTTCCTTTATCAGGTTACTCTGTTTTTCGCTGGATGTTTGTATCGAGGCAACCGTTCCACCAAAGTGAGTGCTGGGAGCTTTGATGCCTTTGACTCCCCAAATCTTCCTCCTTTGGTGACCATGAAGGTGAACATAGAAGGTAAAATCATATTTACTCCTTTACACCTTAACATCAGTATGCATACTCTCCAGACTGTTATCTCAACACATTCCCTTAGGTGCTGACAAGGAGAATTTGTTTAACAATCAAGAGCTTCTTTAGTTGGTGATCATTTTGTATATTCTTGTAACCTTAATGTGTGATTAAGGGGTGATATTGTAAGGAGAAATTAGATACTAATTACTGTTTGGGGTCAAAGGGTTACAAGTTACTTCTAAAGCAGTTTTGAAAATGTCATTACCCTCTTCCCTCTAGGAAACAAACAGATATGTTTCTGATTAGATTGTTGAGTGTGAAGGCATTTTCATCTGTAAAACTCAACCGCAAGGTTATGTCTCTGGAGGTGAAAAAATTAGTTATCAGACACCGTAATCTGTCTAGAAATAGCGAAATTCTTTTAAGCATTTCAAAACCTCTTGTGTGGTGTTAGTTGAATTTTTTAACTCTGCATCCCTTAACCCTTTAAGTCCCAGAAGTGATGATTCTGTAACTTCTTTCTAGAATCATATCATTATATAAAATCTTGCATTCTGATTGATTATCAGATCATTGCAGTTAAACGGTTAGTCCATTCCCCAGGAGGAAACCATTCTATAATTCCAGATTTTTCATAAACTTTTGGTCAAATAAGTTGCTTCTAATGATGTTATTTCCCAGCTAGGAGTGTCCAATGCCTGTGCAACTTTATTTAATTCTTACAGTACAGTGGGATGCAATATTCCGTTCAAACAGTCTTAACAAGTTCACAGTTTGTTCCAACATGAATCCCAACATTGGACTGCTCAGGCTCTTTCCAGGGATTACATCAGAAACTGTAAGTTATCAGAGAATCCCTTTCAAAATAATAGTAGTTTTGTTTGTTTGTTTTTTTTATCCAATAAATATATAATGTTACATTATTTTTGTAAATGTACACCAATGGTAAAACATGTACACAAGAATATATTGTATGCAAATGAGTATGAATGTATTTCTCATCTTTTTTTTTCCTCTTTCTCAGGTGAAAGCATTTCTAAAACCTCCCATGCTGGGTGTGGTCCTGCAGACATATGGGTGTGGAAATGCTCCTAACAACCGCGAGGACATCATTTCTGAAATAAAGAAAGCTACTTGCCGAGGTGTTTTAATTATCAATTGCACTCAGTGTCTCCATGGTCCTGTGGTTGATCAATATGCCACAGGAAAGGTAAGAACTTTAAAAGCTAGGGTTACCTCTTTCATCTCACCTTGTCTCCTCTCAAAAATCTACAACTGTGCAGCATTGAATTCAAGTTTAGAAGTATTCTGACCACCTCTTGGACACTTAAACCCCTAAGATCTGATTGTTAATTCTCCACTCTAGCTGCTGCACATCTCCTTGTAAATTAGGTACAAGAATTTATTGTTATATCTAGATAACAACTTCTAACCGATAAGTTTAAGTTTTCTCATCACTGGTTTGCTTGATAATGTATGTGGATATTACAATGAGAAATTACATAATGATAAATTGCTGTTGGTTATCTTATGATGTGGTCACTAATATGATGTGAATCGTGACCTTTCGACTACACACTGCTGGTCTCCCTCAGGTCTCCCGAAACCAGTCGACCATATCACCCGATAAAGACTAACAGTATTCACTGGAAATGTGGCGACTCACATCATAAGTGACCACATCGCGAGACACACATCAATACATATATCTTATTAACTAAGCGCGAGGGCCGTACTGGGAGAATATCAGCCCGAGGTCTTGACAGTACGGACCAAGCGCACCGAGGTTCGTACAATAAAGACCGAGGGCCAATATTCTTCCAGTACGGTCCCGAGCAAGCTTGGTTAATAAGAGATTTATTATGCGACTGAAGTTCAAAGGGACACAAGTGCAGTATCATGCGGGACCATTCGGGACAGTGCCCGGTCCAATACTGAGAGAATATTGACCGGCAATAGAGCATTTTGATTGGTTGATTTTAGTTATTGGCCCTCTGACTGCCCGGGTCGTGTAATAATTTATTGTTATTGTACTTTACCACGATGAACAAGCACAATCTTTTTTTGAGGAGCTACATTTAATTGGTTAATGACTGGATATTGCAACTGTCTTTGGGACAAGATGGGGTCACGGCTCAGATCCCCCCCTGGCCACATCCCTAGTAAGGGAAGAATTTACCACATTTGGATTGTTCCTGGGTGGTTTAGGGCAGAGTTAAATGGAGAGGGGTTATAAAAGAGTCAGAAAACTCAGTATAAGGGCTACTGTATTTGTTTGTATTGACACCTCAGCAGTTAAATTGTTGTTGTTGCTGGCATAATTATTCGTTATCAGGTGTTGTTAGATGCAGGGGTAATTCCTGGCTCAGACATGACACCTGAAGCTGGACTCACTAAACTTTGCTACGTGTTGGGAAAAACGGAGCTCAGTTTGAATGATAAACGAGAGGTAATGTATGTTGCCGGGTCAGTCTCGCCATTTAAGTTTCAATCTGTTCTTACTTCTTTGTAGTTTAGTTCTGTTAGATACTGAAATTTTTGTTACTTCTCTCTGGTTTTTTTTTTTTTTTTCGCAGCTGATTCGAAATAATATCCGCGGAGAACTCACTGTTGCTCATACAAAGGAACAGTTCTCTCTAAAAGACAACTCATTCATCGCTGCTGTAGCATCGTCATTACAGATTAGCTCCAGCAAGGTTATCATTTTATCAGCTACCTTATTTCCTCGAATAAACACTCACACTCAAATAAATGTTCACACCCAAATAAATGCCCCCATTTTTTAATGTATTTACAAGGGGAATTCGTTTAACAATCAAAGCTTCCTTCCCAGTTTGGCGATCATTCCCTTTATTCTTATTATCTCAACATAAATGATTTACCAGAAATTAGATACTGGTCACCCTTTGGGGTTAATTAGGGTCACCGATAATCATAGGAAAGAAAATGGTAAGAAAACAAACAACGGAAGTAAGCTATCTTGCTCACGAACTTTAAAAAATTGGCATCGCTTACATAAGAGAGTGTGGTCTCCCTCAAATGAAAGTGCTAATATATAAAATAAAAAAATTAGTATGCTCCTGACGTCACCGAGTAGGATGCCGGTTAGTGTTCCTTCCCTTACTTAAGACAAGCCTGTCCACACCTTCTCCCCCTTTCCCCGTCTGCCCCCTCCCCCCTCCCCCCTTGCCCCGTCTGCCCCTCCCCCCTTGCCCCGTCTGCGTGGACATGGAATACTTTTTGTACGAGTTTTGACTTTATTTTCAGGAAATGAAATTCATAAGGCAAGCTCTCCTTCCTGTACTCATGAGCTGTGCTGCAAGTGCTGGAAATGTAAGGACAATGGAAGAACTTCTGAATCAGGTAGGGAAGGCACATTATGCCGTCGGCTTTTGTCTTGAACTGTTCCACTCATACAGCCACAGATGATTCGCTTTTGTTCCTCCCAGAGGGAAGCGCCTTCCCGTCATCCCATTTACCGCTTGCCACTCTGACTCACACTCGACTAAATTGTAACGGACACTGGCAGGCTAAGCTGTGTTACTGTGACCCAGGTTGACGTCTCTTGTGATCAACAATTTCCAAACTGTCTTTTAAAGCGGAAGTCAATGAAACCTTTTTCATTTAAAAAAATCTCGGTTTGGAGGGACGAGCGAAAGAGTGGAGCGAGCGAGGAGGAAACAAAATTTCCTCTCAGACCCCTGCCGTTTCCTGCTCGCCCGCGTTTTTGCATGTGTTTACTGGCCTAGAACATGATTGGGTTCAATATGGATTTTCTGTATTTTTTTTTTTTTTTTTTCTTTTAGGGTGCTAATGTAAATGCCACCACGGACTATGATGGTAGAACTCCTCTTCATATCGCATGCGTAGAAGGCAACACAGAAGCGGTCCAATTTCTTCTGGAAAATGGCGCAATAACGCAAGCTCCAGACAGATTTAAATGTTCTCCTTTAGACGATGCAATTAAATTCCGGCACAAAGAGATCGTCAAAACCCTTCGGAAAGCTGGTGCACAGCTTATGAAATCTTCAATGGAGACAGCGGTTGAACTTTGTCGCTTGGCAGCGAAAAATCGAGTGGATGACTTACTCGTGTGGCAGCTCGCGGGAGCGGATTTAAATTCCAGTGATTACGATAAAAGGACGCCTCTCCACGTGGTGAGTTTATGATATTAAGAAAGACGCGTTCAAAGATTTGAGCCCTTTAACTTTGATTGATTTTGAATGATATCCGGGATTTCATTGTCTTCAGGGACTATATTGTTCCGTGATTGGTGCAGAAATCTCGCACCCTTCCATGCAAGCTGACTCTAATCGCGGCTGTCTCCCGCGCTTTCCCGCGCTTTGTCTTGTGGCCTTACATTGCTCCGTGATTGGTGCAGAAAACTCCCATCCATCCATGCAAGCTGACTCTAATCGCGACTATGTCACCCGCGTTTTCCCGCGCTTAAACAATTTTTGCTTTGAACTCCCATTGGCTCAAGGTAGTATTTTTCGCATTTGGTGAGTTTTTTCTGATTGGCTGTGTTGAATACGTTGTATTTTTGTTTTGTTTTGTTTTTTTTTTTTCTATTGAAGAGATTCAGAGAAAATGTACCCTCTGCTGGAACCATACTTTTGGTTGGGTCTTTTTTTTTTTAACCTTTAGTGACTTGCATCTGATTTATCGTACTATATCACCCTTAAATCAAACATTAACGTCATGAAAACAAGGGAAATGCTCACCAACTAAGGAAGCTCATGATTATCAGACAAATTATCCTTGTCAACACTTCAGGAAGTGTATGTAGAGCAGTGTGGAGAATATGCATACTGATGTTAGGGTGTGAAGGATTAGACTTTTCTTCATGTTTTGAATTTCAGGCCGTTTGCCGCAACAACGTAGATACTGTTGCCTTCTTGCTGGAGCATGGTGTAAACCCTTACCTCCGTGACATTTTTGGCAGCACCCCCTTGGACAATGCTAAGTCGTATGAATTGGTCAAGATTATCGATATGTTAGACGAATACTGCGGAATAAAGCAGTTTAATGTTCTCTCACTAACTAAATGATCTTGAATACTTATTTTACATGTCTTTAAATATGGACAAATAGCTTGTTTCACGTTTTCAGTTGGTAAAACAGGGCGAAATAGTAAACAGCGCGCCAGTAGCGGCTGGGTGAAAAAATGAGGGAAGCTTGGGTCGAGTAGCGAAGAGAACTCCGGTATGCAACCCGACCCAACCTTCTCTTTCTTGCTTCTTTGGCGCCGTTTTTAGTCGCGCATCATTTTACCGACTGAGTGCCTCGAACAAGCTGATGAACAAATGGATTTAGAAGATTCAAAGTGAAATGTTATAAATAAGGAAAATATGTTCAAATTAAGTTAAGTCAAGGAGATTGTAGTACCGTTAAGACTACCAGAGAGAGATGTTTTCAATATGAGGAAGATTGCGCGCGGGTGACTCAACATTATTTAGAAAGGAAAGCGAGGTAGCCGACTTTTAATTCTCACGCGACTGGCAAATTATCGAAAACGATTAAAAACTTGTTATTGACGAGATACTGAGGACAAGTTTCCGTAACGGCCACTTAAAAAAACCTGCATCAGTTTTAGCTTTGCAATACTCCATTGAAAATCGCTCTTTCAGCTGAAACTGCAAAATTGGGAAAGTTGTTTTAAAGTTATTTTTAAAGGCTGTCAACTATTTGAGGGATGTGATGTTATTTATTTTTGTATATGTGTTTTGGGTCGCTCATAAATTTTATTTATAGAAATCATCAAAGTATTTATTCACCATTCGAAGGAGCATGTAGTATGTAGGCATTTTATTTACACGAGAAAATAACTTTCAGTGTTTCGTTCACCAAATTTGCCTTAACATGTTTGTTTGTATTCATGAGAGCGCCAACCGCTATTTTGTTTGTTTGTTTGTTTTTATAACCCTGTAACTCCAAAGTTCTGATTGTGAATTCTACCCTCTAGCTGCTACACATTTTCTTGTAAATTAGTTATGGGAATTTTTAGACTTTCTCAAAGTCGTTCACTTGGTTTTCTGTTCTTTGTACATGTGTTTTGGGTCGCTCACATAAATTTTATTTATAGAAATCATCAAAGTATTTATTCACCATTCGAAGGAGCATTCGCTCGGCTCGGCTCGGGCTTCGCGCTCAAAAGCGCGACTTGTGAGCAAGTCTAGGGAATTTCGTGTTAGATCAGGATAACAATTTTTAGCTGATAAGTTTGAGTACTCCCATTACCTGTTTGGTGGATAATGTATGAATGTGGTAGGAAGAAGTTTTATGTTAATCACATCTGGGAGTGAAAGGGTTAATGGGTTAAGAAACCTTAACGTGAGAATTGTATTTTCATAAAGTATAAGCTGAGTAAAGGAAATTTTGGGAAACTATGATTCTGTGGTTTTTTTTTTTTTCTTTTTTTTTTTTCGAAGATCACGCTTAAGTAAGTGACCTTTACGTAGGTCTGGTCATGTACTGGGAGATACGAATGCGAAAGTAATAACAAATAGAAAAGAAAACAGTGTCAGGCATACAGAATTCTCACAAGACATGGCGAACTCCTCCCATTTCGCTCTCATTTTTTGCTCACAAGCTTTAAATTATATCAGAAGCTAATGACTCAGATTCAGGGTTACAAGCTTCTGATTATACGTAACGCTAGTCACGCAACACCGCACGTCAACATGATAAATTGGCCGGCAAACCGGTTCTCGTGAAAGGTAAAGCAGCAAGAGACGAGCACGTGAGCAAATCGTGGCTTCACTCTTGTTGGAACCTTTGAGAGCTTGCGAGAAAGGAAGCAACCAAAATAGTATCGCTGTTTCTTCCTAACATTGTGCTCACCGTGTATCAAGAAGAAAGCTAGCAATGGTAACGGGATGGCCGGTTGAAGGTGTGTCTTTCAGCCTATCCTGTCAGTTCAGAATAGCACGACACCCATTTCATTCTTGAGTGAAAGGGAGCACTGATTTTCGTTTAAAGAACCGTAGTCTTGTATGCTTCTTCATATTAGGTTCCAAATGATTTTGTAGTATTTTTCACTCGTTTTCTCAATATTTTAAGAAAACTTCTCCACTCCCTTCTCTGACGAAAATTTCCAATCCTTTCACCGTTTTTAAATAAGGCTCGGTTGTTCAGCAAATAAAGATGGCGAGTTCCCTCACTCCAAATATGAACTTTTTTATCAGCGATTTCGGAACGTTATGAATGATCCGTGCAAGAAAATCTCGGTGAACTCCAGGACAAGCCTAAAAACACTTCAGGAGTGTGGCGAAAATGACGACATTTCTGTTACAACAGGTGGCTCAGAAAAGTGCGCAGTATCGCCGAGCACGAAATTTCCGCCCTCGACATCAGGGAAACAAACAATGCAGTCAGCTTCTGGCTCGGACGCTGCTGACAGTGATGTTGCAATGAGTAGGTGATCACTTCAAGCACAGTTGTCCAGGAGTTTCTTTCAGTCGCGATCTTCGAGTTCGTCCTCTGTAGATGGTGTTCCGTCGAGTCCGTCTAAAAGCCGTCTGGGCACGGTTCCTGTGGAAGACCCTATCACACATGAGAATGTTGTAAACAGTAAAGTTTTGTTGTTGTATACTGGTGGTGCGCTTGGATGGAAAGTAGATCCAAATCTAGAAGGTAAATATTCCAAAGTAAGGAATATAATTACTTATGATGTGACCGATTGCTTACAGGGACTAAGAGAAAAGAACCATAGCTGATTTGAAATAACGGGTTTTGAGGATATTTTTCTTTTGAGCAAAAACTACTCTCCCCCCCCCCCCCCACTCCCCTGCAAAAAAATTCAGTGGGGTGAGATGATATTAACTCTACTTTGTAGTAAAGTAAAAAGCATTGTAGTAAAGTAAAAACTTACATCTTGATTTGGTGCAAGGCGATGTTTTGATTCTCACACTTGGCTACACAATATGTACCTATGTTGATACATAGTTAGTAGAGGGGACTGGTTAGGAAACGCGGCAAACTTCAAAGGGCCAGCCTATTGTCTGTCCCCTGAACTTCGCTTGAACGTCACGTGATCAATGACCCTGCACAGAACCAAAACAAACATGGAGGACATGAACAACTTATTTTTCTTCGGCGACGATTTTGATGCCATATTGGAAACTTTGGAGAACGAGGAAGAATACAAGAGCACTTTGTCGAAGCAGCTGACTCTGTAAGTCTTTTAGAAGCCTTTAGAACGTTAATTTCGCCCAAAAACTTTGTAGTTATTGATGCCCTTAGCAACGGCATCGGTCGTAGTACAACAACATATTTTTTTACTGAAAGTCTTTCGATTTTTAGGTTCAAGACGAAGAGAGAATTGTTTGCTAGTTGTGTCAAAATAAATGCAAGACTAAGGCTGGATTAAAAAGACATAAGACAATAAAGCATAAGGAGGAACAAGCGCGGGGAAATCAACCGACTCAAGAAGCCAAATTCACTGCTGAAGACTTCGAAGAGTTATCAATCAAAGCACGAGATAAAATAATTGCAAGAAAAATCTACCCTCAAAGCATAAAAGAAGAGCTACGAAGATATACGAACTGGGATGAATAAAATATGGGCTTCTCAGAAGTAGAATCCATGTATATGCGTCAGGTTAAAACTGGAAATGCAGAACAATTCTACTCGAAGCACTATTCAACAATAGGCCTCAATTCAACAAAGACTTTTGTGGGGTTGTCAAGTAATGCGGCAACATTGCTTAGTACCAAAGTGGCTGATTGTTTGATAGCTCACAGCAAACAGAAAGATGAATCACCAAATCCCAATATCCGTACTAAACTGTGTGATAGAGAAATGGCAGGGTTACAACATATTGGAGGATATTTTCTGCACAAGCTTTATAGCAAGGTGAACAATGTATATAATCCCACAGCACATACTGAACAAACAGCTTCAATACTGAAAGCTGGTAAAGCAGAAGATTTGCATGTTGCAGGGAGTCAAAAACTAATTTCATCTTTAAACCGAGGTGGACTTTGGGTTATTTCTAAACAAGCTCAAACAATTTTTAAGAGAATAGAACATAATTTTAGGATTCTGACCTCAGGAAGTCTCCAGCTGAAGATTGACAATGCTAAGATAGAATCCAAATCAGCTTGTGATGTTCAATTGGTCTCAGCATATAACACTATGTTGTTGGACTCAGACATAGTGGTAGATAACAGCATTGCAAAAGATGTTCTGGACAGCATTATTCATTTATATGTTACTGTACGGTGTTTTTCACTGGCCAAAGATGTTATACAGAAACACAAAATTCAATGTAAACAAATGAAAACAAAAACACTACGAAAGGAAATTTGTAGAGCCAGCAAAGAACAAGAAAGGCAGATATAGTTAGAATAAAGAGCCTGCAACAATTTGTCAATAAGTAATTTATTACAAAAGATTAATTTGGTAGCTACAACCTGCAACATATTAAATAAACATATTAAAAATTGCTCATTAATGATTATTTTATGGACAAAAATGAGTATAAAGGCTATATGGTTAAAGTATTTAACATAGAGTAACTTATTTATTTTCAGCCAGTCTTCTCGCCACTTCTTGTATTCCGCGTTTCGCGGCGCCGGTAGCTTCCAGATTCCAATTCCTTTACTTCTCCTACATGTTCCACAGCCAAACACTGAACAATTTTCACCTGGCATTATGTCCACTGACTTGATTAATGTTTTTAGCTATATTCTGAAGGTAAGATGTCGCTCGATCACGGAGAAAATCCAAAAACTTAAACGCTACGTGACTGCCGAAACAAGCCTGCGGTGCCATTTTGGATTTATGTGTGCAGGGTCATTGTCACGTGACCTCGATAAAATCGAACAATAACCTATCCGACTGAAGTTTGCCGCGTTTCCTAACCAGTCCCCTCTACTAACTATGGTTGATAAGTCTCCTAGGAGTCAACTTGTTCCTGCTAAGTTAACCATTGGTTTTACAGGATTCCATCTTGATAAAAAGAATATACTGAAGGAGCTGAAGAAGCTCCCCATGATGCATGATGTGGAGTATGTTGACTACATCCACAGCAATGTACTGGGTGATATTCCAGAGGAGGGCATTGGATCGGACACAATAGTGATGCCATGAGTAAATGGCAAAACCTTAACCTCTGGCACTCACAAGCTCTCAATAAGAAAATTGTTGAGTTAGCTGCAGTTGTTTTAACCCCAAATACATTGTATAAAATGTATAATACTATGAAAAGTACTTAAAGTCAGGGTAATGGTAAATTCAAATGACCCACATGGTGTAAGAACATTGTATTAGTCTCTGTTGCATGAAAGGGCCAGAAGTCAGGGCACCGTGTGACTGGATGCAAGTTTATTATTGGTTACACCCAAAATATTTTATCAGGTTTACCTACATTTTGCTGGAACTCATTTAAACAGTGAACTCTAAAATATAACAGAAGAAGTTGCAAGGAGATTGGTGAAGTTTTAATGACAATAGGCCCACCATGTATTGTTTCTTTTTTTCTAATCCATTTAGTGTCAGCAAGTATGGAAAACGTGTCTTTGTTGATGTTCTCGAGATGAAGGAAAGTCATGTAGTAGTGCACTCTAAAGATCAAGACATTCAAGACTGGATCCACATTGCACTCCAAATCAAGGAATGTTATGAGAAATATCATGGATTTGTTATTCTTCACGGCACAGATACCATGGCTTACCTTGCATCAGCAATCTCATTCATGTTTGAGAACCTTGGAAAGTCCGTGATCTTTACTGGTTCTCAGGCAAGTTATAAGTCCAGTGCCCTAATCACTTAGCCACACTGCCTTTTTATACAGTCATCTTCTTTCAGATGTCAGTAATTTGACTCATGGTTTGCTGTATTTACCTGTTTAACTAATTTGCTGGATTTATTTTGTGTAGTATGCTTTGAGTGATCATCTAAATGATGGAAGGCAAAATCTACTTGGAGCTTTAATGATTGCAGGCCATTATGTCATCCCAGAGGTAAATTTTACTGAGTATAAGAATGACAAGTGTGACTTTTATGAAAAAGTAACACTATGAGATAAAATTAATGAGATACAGGATTTTTTAATTCTTTTTTTTAAGTTGATTGCAGGGCCTTGCAGAATACTGATTTTGTTTATCTTACTGTCTCTTTCATCATTATCATCATTATTAACATTGTTATTATCAATAAAAGTATTTTCTTTTATTATCATTTTTTCTCCTATTTGTCTTAAAAAAAAAACCATGTTATAAATACCTCTTATTTTTTAATAAATCCTACGCCAGGTGACTTTGTTCTTCCATGGAAAACTGTATCGTGGCAATCGAGCCTCGAAGGTTGATGCACGCAGATTTGGTGCCTTTGACACTCCAAACTGTCCTCCTTTGGCAACAGTAGAAGCTGGTATTGAAAGTAAGTGGTAATGTTGTTCAAGCTTTGGATGACTTGTCCAAATGTGGTTCTTTTAAGAAGATACAGGACAGGGTTCAATCTGCTAAGAATATATGAAAATCATATATTTGAACTGCGTTAAAGAAACACATATGAGAAGGATCTCAGTGAGGGGCACTATTTAAGCAAGAGTGAAATTAAGACCTGAAAAAAATTCAGGCCTGTACGGGATTTGAACCCATGACCTTTGCGATGCTGTTTCCTTTTTTTACTCATTTTTATTCAGTTATGTGATTCAAGAAAAATCCATTACTTCATTCGTGACTTCCGCATTAAATTGTACATGAAAACCGATATCGCACTCATTGCTTCGCGATTCGAGCAATATTGGTTTTCGTGTGCAATTTAATGCGGAATTCTCTCATCAAGTAATGAATTTTCCTATAAAACTTACAGTGGATAGCATTGACGGTATGCTCTGATTGGCTACTCAAATTAGACTCCAAATATCCTCTGCTATTTACCTCAGAGTACTGATTCACCCAATATTTGTGCCCAAAAAGATAAATTGAAATCATCTTTCATATGCCATATTACCTGACTGTTTTATTATGTATGTACTAAAACAAGTATTCGCCTCAGTTTTGAAGGCTGGCAGTGGATATTTACTAAGCTGCTGCTAACCCTTAATTAACTTCCAGAAGTTATTAGCATTTAACTTCTCCTTATAATATCCATACATGATCGAGCAAACAGGTAGTGAGAATACTCAAACTTATCAGGTAGAAGTTGTTATGTTGATTGAACACCAAATTCTTGTAACTAATGTACAAGGAAATGTATAGCAGCTAGAGGGGAGAATTAACAATCAGATCTTGGGTGTCAAGAGGTTAAATAGGGGTCAAAGGTTTAAGAATTTTCATCATAGACTCTTTCTTTTCTTATTTTAATTCAACGCAACAAAATGAAAATGTCATTTTTATCTCAAGAGCTTATTTGCTTTATTTCTGTTTGTCTTTTTTTTTTCCAGTTGAGTGGGAGGAGCTCTTTTATGAAAATCAAGCAAGTAAATTTAAAATCCACACAAAGATGAGTTCAAGAATAGGAGTGCTGAGAATTTTCCCTGGAATTACGCAAGAAGCAGTTAGTATTACCCTTTCAACCCTGAAGAGAGACTGACTTCTAATTTCTCCTTACAATATCACACTTAAATCAAGTATCATTTCCTTTATTTTCCTGACCGTTATACACCGAATGCAAATATGGCGTCCAATTTGAATTGCCATTGTTCTGGACTCACTAACCTCGTCTTCACGTGGAAACACAAAAGGATTATTACATGTGTGAGAGGCTAGTCAGTCCAGAACAATGGCAATTCAAATCAGATGCCATATTTGCATTCGGTGTATAAAGGTCATGAAAATAAAGGAGATGATCACCAATTTAAGAAGCTCCTGGTTGTGAAACAAAATTTCCTTGTCAGCACCTTAGCAAATGTATAGAGAACAGTATGGAGAAATGTCACGAAGAGGCCTTGAGAACTCAGGATAAGGGCAAAAGAATTGCTAGAAGCGTGGGAAAGCACTGGTGACTGTGTCATGTGTGGTTTTTTTTTGTTTTCCATCTGATTGGTGGAGAGGATGGCGAGAGTTTTCTTAGGACCAATCACAGAGCGTATTAAGGAGTAACCGAAGAGCACACCGCAACTCTTTTTACACGTGACACAGTTTGGAGAGCGAAGTAAAAAACAACAGACAGTATTCACATTCAATAAGATGCCAGCCTGCTAAGCTGGCAGTCAATTGGGTGTGTGATGCAAACAAAGACGACCCGGCGCAAAAAATGAGCTGCAAAGCTACTCATTCCTCCGTCTCGCAGTCTTCTCGCGCAACACTTTAAGGCCAACAAGATGCAAATAAACCAATGGGTATTCTTTTGTATTATGAAAACACAAACAAACTCCCTCAACCTCGTTCCCAGGACCTTTTCGCTTAGTCGGGGGTGGGGCGGGAAAAGGCCCTGGGAACGAGGTTGGAAATCTCTACAACTACTTTTAATTTCTAATTGAAAAAATTCTCCATTTATTTCCTGATTCGAGTAGATAACAGTAACTGAAAGGTGTATTTGTCTCCACGTCAGGTTTTGGTGGAACCTGGTGTAATCTGAGGAAACGATATGACGGTTGAGGCAGCGCTCACCAAACTCTCCTATGTACTTGGACATGATGAGCTCTCGCTGGAAGAGAAAAAAAGAGGTGAGAATTTCATTTTGTTATTTTATTGTCATCATTTTCTAGCAAAGGAAGTGTAACGTTATTGTCACGCAATCGCTTGTTGTCATTTGACTCCAGTTAGCCAATCAAGTTAGTCTTACCTCGTGCTAGGATTCGCTTGCACTGTAAGTTGTTCGTTCTATTAAACGTTAAGATTCCAACTACCTTTTGATAGTTTATTTGACTGGAATCCCAACAGGGAGGTATTGTGATATAAAAGGTGGATCAATTAAAGTTTCTGCAAAATCAATTTTTACTTTTTTTTTTTGCTAGGTTTTGGTCAGTCTCAGATGAACCTTGATAGCTGAACCGAAAGTTGTGAGAATATGTGAGAGATAAGAGTCCTGTTTGGAACATGTGGGGTGGGGGTGGGGAGGGGGGGTGAGTGAGGGGGAAGTAGGGGGAGGGAGGGTGGAATAATTCTCCCACCACAGTAAAGGAGGAGGATTGCTTCTTCAGTTTGGTCATGTTGAAAAAAGAAAAGGAAAAAAACAAAAATTCAGTAATGAAGTAGCCTTACTATGTGAGAAAAAAAGCTAGAACCTTAAACTTTTTTTTTAATGAAAAGTGACGTGTACTGTTCACTGTATGACTTTAGATGATGAAAAAGAATCTACGTGGAGAGTTGACACTGTACAAAAACGAAAAGATGGAACAGTTTTCTTTCCGGGACAATGAACTGATCGATGCAGTAGCTTCACATTTCAAAGTTGGTTCAACCGAGGTTAGCAAAGTTTATCTTAAATTAGCCTCAGTTAGAAGCTTGCTACCGCGCCTTTCTTTTTTACCCGTATTTTTTTTAATGGTATTTCCGAATGATTTGACGGGATTCCGAAAGTTGCTGTGAATGCGTTCCTTTGCTAAGTAACGATTGTTTTTGTAGCAAGGATGTTATAATTAAGTATTTTGTTCCACATAATACTGGACTTGAACGACGGATGATGAAATGCTTTGGCGACTTAAACCGTTTTCTCTCGAGCTTCTTAGACACTGATTGTTCACCCATCATATCGTAATAATTCATTTCCTTACTCTTTTCCGTACCTAAGATCAAGAAAGTTTACAAACTGTTAGCTTGAAAAAGGCAACACTTTTGTAACTTTTCTCTGCCAACTGTCTTTAGACTTATCGAGCAACACTCCGTTGCGTGACAAGCTATACGAAAAGACGGCTGTGAAGCCGTCCTCTCACCGGACTACACTGTCCGGCATTCCTCGAGTTTCACTTTGCTATGTACAGTTGAACTCGAGAAAGTCTTCCAAACTAGTGAGATGTGAAATCTAAGCCAAGCACGACTTTTTACGGCATTTTGCGGAGAAAATTGAAAGCCTCAGAGCTCTGGGCTTGCAAAGTGTCACGCCCACTGGTTTCTTTTCGTCACGCATTTATTCATTACAGGAAGTGAGGTTCATCAAGCAAGCGTTATTTGCGGTGTTGATGTGTCACGCTGCGGGAAGGGGGGACATTGATGCTATGGAAGAGCTGCGTCAGCAGGTAACTATCTGCAGTTGGCGAGAACCTAAGTCGGGAACAGATAATTTCCTTTTTGACCTGGCCTTTAATGGAAGCACTCAGTCTGAGAGGCTTGAATTAGGAACGAAATATTGGCTTTGAAAAAGTGTCGTTTGCCTTAGAGCCGCCCTTGCAATCTAATTGTTTCTCTGACATAACATATTATTTGTTTCGTGTTTTGTTTACAGGGTGGTTTATTAAGCGTTGCCACCAGTCACGACGGTCGCACCCCAATTCATGTAGCATGTCTGGAGGGTCAGCTGCAAGTCATTCGGTACCTTCTGGAGAAAGGCGCCTCACCGTACGTTTTCGATAATCACGGACAAACCCCCTTGCACGATGCTATTCGTAGTTTGGGGCTCATTTAGGGCCCACCACAGTGAATACGGCCCTTAAAATATGCTCCCTTGCCGCTGATGACAAGGTGGATAGATTGCGGGCCTGGCACTTAGCCGGGGTTGATTTTAATGTTGGTGACTACGACAGGAGAACGGCTTTGCATGTGGTGAGTTTGTTCAATCATTTCTCTCTAACTGAGGTAAAAGAGCTCAGAGCTAATTAAAGGAAACAATTTGCCTCTCGTGTTGACAATTTGTTTGTTTGATGGCTGAGCGCTTGCGATTTTTAGTTTAAAGTAGGGCGTTGTGCACGGTTATTTACTGACGTGTTTTTCGCCTTTTTTTCATTGCCTTTAGGCTGTTTGTCGAAATAATGTGAACACAGTTAAGTTTCTGTTGGAGTGCGGTGTTGATTTGAACTTGCGCGACCTGTACGGCTTTACACCACTGAAAAACGCAGAGCTTTTTGAAACAAAGAAATGATGGAACTACTCCAGTCGGCGGCACAAAAGACGACTGAATGAGCTGACAAGTGAAGAGGAGCGTCAAAGCTCGTGAGGTTCACCAGTTTTCATTCGGTGTCATAAGAGATCCGGGCTTGAATTGGTTTTTACTTCATCTACTCGGATTTCACTCTGTGATTGGTCTATGAGTCGCGTCAGCTTCTCAACCAATCATATCCAATACTGAATCCAACCGCGACTTCCCCTGCGATTTCCCGCCACTGACGCAGGTTACTTGGAAGGACTTGGGACTCTCATTGGTTCCTTATTATATTTGGTTTGTTTTGATTGGCTGTTGTGATTATTTGGTTCAAGTTTTGTGACGCTCAAGTGAAATGCATACTAATCATTTCAAATCAAATTTGAAAAGAGAAAAAACCCTCGCAGGATCTTGTTAACTAATGGATACGTGAAATTGTGGCTGATTTGAAGTTTCCGGAATGCGGCGCGGAAGCCGGAATTATATGAAAGTTTAAGCGTAATGTTATCGGCAAACATTGAAGGAAAAAAATTACGGAACATCTCGCCGTCTGCTTTCGGTGGTTGTGAATAAAAGTAATTTCTACTATTTATATTGAATAAGTTTTTCTTAAATATGAATTCAAATGAAAAAGACTCCCTTGCTACTTTTGTTGGGGTATTTTATAATTGTTTAGTTTATTTATATTGAATATTGATTTTCGGTTCTACAAGTTATCTTGTTGTTAAGTTTCAACAGTTTTTTATCTATCGACGATGGAAAGAAATAGTAGACTCAGAGAAGGAGAGATAAGTTGAAAGTTATTGATTTAAAATAAAAACCTCCGTACGACATTTTTTGTTTGTGTTTTTACGCGGCTGAAAGTGATTCTGCCTTTTTTAAAAAATGTAATTTGGTTCTCGAAGTATTGCATCGCTCTTTGAGTTCGTATTCCCAGATGAAAAATTACCACTAAGAGTAAGTAGCATCTAATTTTTCCTCACAACATACCCCTGCTACCAAAATCAGTTTACAACCCAAGTCTACCAGGCCCAAGCATCTCAAATGCTTATATCATTTTTAAGCATACGATAATTCTCTGCTTTGCTTTTTTTTTTTTTTTTTTTTTCCGTAACATCGCAGTTGACTCCAGTTCAGGTTTCGCTATTTTTGTCTTTGTTTCATTCAACTACTGCGCTTTGTATCTTCATAAAGCTTTGTCTCATTTTCACTCATGCGCAAGGGGATCGATTCTGGCCAGCCACGCACCAATTTCCCGCCCAAAATTTTCGAAAGGAAAACAAAGGAAATAACTTGCACGGTCCTGACTTAATTGGATGCTCCAAAATCAGGTCTCTGAGTAAGGGCTGGAACTGAATAAATTATTTTTCGGTAAATATTCCGTAAATAATTTACTCAGTTCCAGTCCTTAGTCGGAAACCTGATTTCGGAGTATCAGTAGGGAGCTTAAGCAACCACGACGAAAGGGATGACGACGACGTCAAGTAATCGCGGAGGGTCTGGAACGAGGACGTCGTTTTTAGTGGGAAAATGAAACTTAAAGTGCTACTGAAACGTAATTTTCATATCCGAGATTTTTGCAATATAATAGAGTTTGAACGTTATTTGCAAACGCTGTGTACTTTTTTTGGGCCAACGCATAGCGGAAAGTACATTTTTAACCATTCGAAGTTGACCGGCTGAGATCAAAATTGGCGGCCATCTTGGCGCGGCCAAAACAGCCCTGTGACGTCACTGGTTGTGTACTTCTGTGAAAGAAGGGTAAAAGCATGGAGTGTGGCTTGCATGTTGGGAGGCCGAAAAAGAGGATTTCGGGCAAAATGCCATCCTCGTCTTATTCCTCGGCTGCCACATCGGCATCTTGGCTATCTGTGAGAGGTTCGCCTAGATAGGGAGCAAATTTCCCGACTGATACCGAGAACGAATCTCTACGAGTCTATTTAGTTAATCGGCAACTGACGAGATCCACAAGATTAGTATCGAAACCGCGATCTTGTCTGACCATCTACAGAAATATCGAAAGACATTATAACGGCAGATGGGCTACTAAACGCCCCGGGCCAAAGCAATGCCATTTAGAGAATGAAGAAAACATGGAAGCCTCATACGACACCACTACTGAAGATGACCTACTCGGCAAGTCTGAGGATAACGAACAAATCCCTCTGTACCAAATGCCCAGCAGAACATGCCCAGAATCCCTACAATATAGGGCGAGGGCCAAAATAAGAGCAGACGAGGATTTCAGAAATGAGAGAAAGCAAATCCTTAACAACGCGGAGCAAGAAACAGTAAAGGCGATCATGTGCTTCTATGAACGAGAAATCGGTCGTTTTAATACCGAAATAAAGAAAAGAAAACGAGCCAAAACGGCTGGAACACTGAGCACTAAGAACTGTAGTATGATCGAATCAGCGCGCGTGGCGCAAGCTGAAAGCAATCAAGACAACTTAACGATCGAGACAGTCAAAAAAATAGCTTTACATCTACGAAGGGGAACGATTCGAAAAAGACGCAATCCCTGATGTGCGTACTCAGTGCCACACATAAAGCAAATTCTCATGAAAACGTGGCATTTAATAGAAACACAACCACTACTAAACGAACTTTACAAAAATCCGCCGCTTGTATCTTACAAAAGAGGGTGGTCGCTCAAAGACATACTCGTGAGGGCTCAACTTTGAATAGGCTACTCTAAACACACGCTTGGGAGTCGTGTAGGCCTGTCAACCCCATTTTACGCCACCATCTTCCTCTTCGCTACTGGAGACAACTTCGCTTCGTTCAGAAGAAGATTCACTTGACAAAATTTCAATATCTGCCATCTCCTTCGCCCACGAATACAAACAAACAGAGAGTGAAATAAACCACGCTATCGGAGTGAACACAACCAGTGACGTCATCAATCCATTTGGCTCGGCACCAGGGCCCGGACATGGATTTGTGTAAAATGTTTGATTTGAACGGTTAAAAAAGATATCTTTCGCTTCTTTTTGGCCAAAGAAAATTATCTCATGATGACCAGCATATTCAAAACTACAGGTTAGAGCAAATATTTCAGATACGAAAATTTCGTTTCAGTAGCACTTTAAGCAGTGAAGTTGCTCAAGGACGACGACGCCTGAAATTTTTGTTTATTCTCGCTCCGTCAGAATAAGAAATGACTAACCTCAGAGACCTCCGAAACCTTCTTCTCAGTCATGGATCAAATTTCCACCTATATCGGAAGTTCGAGAGTAGGTTATTCAATTCTTGAACATCAAAAGTCCAAGGAATTATTGAGCTTTAGCTTTATTTACAATAATTTACGCATGATAACAGTTTAAAATGTAAATTTTACGGAAGTTATTTGATATTTAAATTCAGTTCTAAGTGTTGCTGGTATAAACAAACCTATTTTGCACAAGGCTTGCCTGATTTTCAACATGCTTTAGCCTGATATGTTCTACCTTTGATGCTCCTTCCTTTGGCGGGCAAACGACGCAAGTCTGTCAATTTAATCAATGCTAGCTAGACAGAGCAGAATAATGAAATGCTACGTCAGCGGGTTGCCATCAACAACGAGGGCTCAAGTGTCCTAGGTCTAAAATTTAGCGAAATTAGCGGAAAATAGTAGGGGCTGACTTTTAAAACCGAGGAACTCTGTTTTCATCGAAGGCATTTTCCTATTTCCAGAGGCTTTAAAGAGAAATTAATCTTTGAAACTTTTCAGGGGGTGTACCAAGTTTTTGGAGGTTGTTCTGTAAAAGAAAGCGGCAAGGAAAACGACGCCTCGAAGCAACAGAATAGGAAATCATTCATGCGAACGACTCAAAATCCGTGTTTCCGCGGCAAAATCTAGTGCATGCGTGCACGTTATTCAGCTCTGTCTGTTAGCTAGCGATCGGCACAGATCAGTCGTGGCGCTTCACACAAGAATACTATTTTTTCCCGTGTGATTTTGTCGGAATAATTTCTATGGCTGTAAATCTAGATCTATATCAAACATTTCGAAAATAGATTCGCAAAACCTGAGAGGTACTCAAGCACATGTTGATACACCGATCTGAAGAATTCTTTGCTGTTTAAAGCATCTCGACGGAAGAACAGCAACACGCAAAATTTTTTAGTAGCAATAAACTGGCAGTTCCATACACAGCTTTCGACCGAACGCAGAGGTGTAATGCACTTCCATTTTAAACCTTTCATTCAATAAAAATGATAAACAGCACTCTTTCATAAAATATACTCAAATAAATTTAAACCTAACTTGGCCGCTTTCACCGCTTGACTTGACATCTGTTGTGCGGAGGAAGGAAAATGAGTTAGTGGGTTTTCGGATTTTATTTGTTTAGAAAACTGAACAGGGAGGTTTAAATCAACCGAAGAAGCGAACACAAACTCCAACCGGCCATAGACTGTCAAAAAAACGACACTAAACCCGCACCTTTCGATGAAAAAAAGTGCTTTGAAGTTCGGAAGTTCACGAAGACGTGAAACTGGTCCTTCTCAAGTCGTCGAGGATAAGACGACGACGGAATTCTTGGTTCGCGCTTACGCAGTGACGTTCTCGCTACTTCCGGTCGTCGTCTTCTTTTCGTTGTCGTGGTTGCTTAAGCTCCCTATTATAAGTCATGACCCGACTCGCACAGCAGTCAAACTCTGCGTATGCACAAGTGTTAAACTATAGTAAGTTTGATGTACGAATGCGTGTGACGTGTAGAGTGAGAAAGGAAAGGTTAAATTTCTAACCTAATAAAACCCGGTAATACGCTGAAGAAATGAAAGAAAGGTACAATCTTGGTCTTAATTTATTGTGAGATGTCCTAATTCAGTCTCCGTCTTCTTCGCGTTTAATTTGCCTTGTTTGCCACAGGATTACTTCCGTGAGTACGCTAGAGGTCATGTCAGGCCATATTTTAAAAACCACAAAGAATACAGCGGGCCTGACTTTCCAACTGTAAAAGCGTGCTGTAGATGCGTCTATTTTTTTTTGCGTAACCTTAAGAAAAAATCATTTGCCCTCTCAAATGAATCTACGTCCTATGCCTCAAAAAAGGGAGGGAATCGTGACGAGTTCCCGTTCTCGCTGCCGAGTCGCTCTACAAAGCTAGTTCCCCCCGTTGTTATTGCGCCGTCCGCGAAAGTCCAGTTTGCCAGTTCGCGCGCCAAAAACTATTAAAAAAAAACCACAAAGAATACAGCGAGCATGACTTCCTAACCATAAAAGCGAGCATGACATTCTAACCGTAAAAGCGAGCATGACTCTCTAACCGTAAAAGCGAGCATGACTTTCTAACCGTAAAAGCATATGTGTGGATGCGTCTATTTTTTCTCTTCAAGGTAAGTTCTTTAACCTCCCAGCTCACACGAAACAATGACAGAAAAGTGCAGTGATAATCTTAAACAAACTTGGAAACGTATTGGTTCTCTTGTTAAAAGGAAAACCAAAAGTCAAGCTATCCCCAGAAAAGTTGCTTATAATAACAGGACTCATACACAAGAAAAAGACATCGCTGAATTATTCAATAATTTGTTTGTCAATATTGGGCCAAACTTTAGCACAGAAAATTAAACCTGGTCATACGGACCCTTTGCAATATATAGAATCTATGCCATCTAACAACTTTTACCTTGCTCGACTAACTCTAACACATGTGTTTACATTGTTTGCAGGGCTAAATGAAAATAAAGCACTCGCTGTTCCTAATAAACTTATCAAACTTGCAGCTGAGCAGTTCTCTGCACCCTTCACTGAGATATACAATGAGTCAATATCGTCAGAGGCGTTTCCTGAAGCCTTTAAGATATCAAAAGTAACCCCTATGTTTAAGGGCGGTAGTGTATCTGAGCTAGCTAAATACAGACCAATAGCAATTATTTCTTCCTTTAGTAAAGTACTGCAAAGACTAGTATATGATCAACTTGTGTCCTATGTAGAAAAAGAATGTCTACCTTTTAACTATCAATTTGGCTTTCGAAAGGGACATTCCACTGAATATGCCATTCTAGAATCTGTGGAGAACTTGAAGTCAGCAATAGACAGTCAACAATTACATATGGCATCTTCTTAGACTTCTCCAAGGCCTTTAATACAATTAACCATCATATTCTCTTAGGAATATTATACAAGTATGGGATTCGAGGAGTCCCATGCATGGTTTTCGAGTTATATAACTAATCGTAAACAATATGTTAAAGTTAGTACTAATACAGAATCAAGTCTGAAAACCGTCACCTGTGGTGTACCCTAAGGCTCCACACTAGGTCCATTGTTGTTTCTATTGTATATTAACGATTTGCCTTGGTCTTCAGAGAAATGAGCTTTTAGCCGGATTTTTGCAGATGATACAAATGTGTTTCATTCTTCAAAAGACCCTAAGCAGCTGCAATCATTTATTGATGAAGAACTTAGAGAGGTCTTAAAATACTGTGCGGCAAATATGCTGTCAATTAATTTCAAGAAGACTAATTACATGATCATCACTTCACCGAAAAAGAGAACAAATATCACAATAACAGCTTGCAATATAGAGCAAAAGACCCAAATCAAATGTTTGGGGTTTTTTTTTATTAATGAACATTTAAAATGGGATGCTCGGCTCCAGCATATCAACAATAAAATAAAAATAATATCAGAATTCTATTTAAGCTTAGACATTATGTACCTGTGAGTACGCTCAAACAACTGCATGTACTATACTGTCATATATCCATGTCTATCATATGTGTTGATATGCTGAGGGACTGCATACCAAACCAGGTTAAATAAAATCAAAATAAGTCAAAACAACTGTATCCGCAGCATCTTCTTTGCTAGCAAAAGAGAAAGTCCTATACCATATTTTACACTATTAGAAATCTTAAAGTCAAAGAATACTTTTAAATTAAAAATTGGCGCTCTTGCGCATAGAACTCAATAGCAAAAAACGAATATACCTCCGGTCCTTTATGATCTAGGTCAACCGGCTTCAGCTGTCCATAAATACTATACTAGGTATGCCAAGTTAAATGAAGGTTTTCACTTCACTTCACTTCACAGGGAATCGTGACGAGTTCCCGTTCTCGCTGCCGTGTCGCTCTACCGGGAAGCTAGTTTCCCCCGTTGTTATTGTGCCGTCCGCGAAAGTCACAGTTTCCCAGTTCGCACGCCGAAAACTATTTACAAATCCACAAAGAATACAGCGAGGATGACTCTCTAACCGTACGTAAAGGCGAGGAATATCGGCACTATGTTTGATAGCCATTTTTGCTTTAACGATCATATTACTGACATTTGCAAATCTTCATTTTATTATTTGCGAAATATTAGCTATATCAGGAAATATCTTTCAGCGACCCCTACTGAATTGCTGGTTCATATGTTTGTATCTTCGAAGCTGGATTACTGTAATTCTCTTTTTGTATGGCCTACCAGCCTACACTATAAAAAAGCTACAACACGTCCAGAATGCCGCGGCGCGCCTCGTCACACTTACAAAAAAGCATGATCACATTACGCCTGTTCTTTTCAATCTTCATTGGCTTCCCGTCAATCAACGTATTATTTTTAAGATTTTACTTATATTCTACAAGGCACTTAACAACTTGGTACCGTCGTACATTTGTGATTTGCTTACATCTTACACCCCATCGCGTCAACTACGCTCATCATCCAAGCACCTTCTGGTTTCTCCATCCTATAACCTGAAAACATATGGCGCAAGATCCTTCTCTGTAGCAGCACCATCATTATGGAATGCTTTGCCAAGTGAAATTAGAAATACTCAGTCTGTGTCTGTTTTTAAAAGTAGATTAAAAACTTTTATTTTTAGAAAAGCCTTTTATAATTAATATTAGCTGTCTTAAGTGTTAATGTTAAAGTTTTCTGTAGGCGCCTTTGAACAGTAGGATACTGGCGCGGTATAAATCTTTTATTATTATTATTATTATTATTATTATTATTATCATTATTATTGTTATTAAAAGCGAGCATGACTTTCTAACCGGAAAAGCTTGCGTGTAGATGCGTCTATTTTTTCTTTTGTTTAAGTTCTTTAACTTCCCCGAGTAAATCATTCGCCCTCTCAAAGAATCTACGTGATATGCCATAATTACAAAACTACAAAGGTACAGCGAGCATGACTTTCCAACCGTAAAAGCGTACGTGTAAATGCATCTATTCTTTGTTTTCGCAACTGTCTACCTTTTGTTTGATGCTTACAAACAGTCTTTGTTTGCAATTGATATAAATTGGAGTCTCTCATGTTCAAGTTCACTGTCTGAGAAGAGTAGATCGACTTGAACTGAGCATCATTTACATTGGGGACAATTTAGACGAGAATGAAAGATATCGTTCGACTTTTTGCGACTGTCTCCTTGATAGTTGTTGTAGCTGGCCGTGCAAGAATGAGAGATCCAGCACCACAAGCTTCAGCACCTCAACGAGTCTGCAAAGCCACAGGAGCCTATGCCCATGTTCCCGGTATGGATAACTGGTGTGTGAATAACTGCGCGCAAGGTTTTTGCCCTTCCTCTCACTGTACATGTGCGGGGGAACAGGATGCCCCAGAAGCCCGTACTGAAGCGCCCCGAGGAGTCTGCAGAGCCACAGGAGCCTATGTCCATGTTCCCGGTATGGATAACTGGTGTGTAACTAACTGCGCGCAAGGTCATTGCCCTTCCTCTCACTGTACATGTGGAGCCGTCTGCAGAGCCACAGGAGCCTATGCCCATGTTCCCGGTATGGATAACTGGTGTGTAAATAACTGTGCGCGAGGTTATTGCCCTTCCTCTCACTGTACATGTGCTTAATATTCTTGACATGCAGTGCATTTTAGGTGTATACGCTAAGTTAAAATTCGTTAAATAAAGTGCGCTCTGATCGATCTAAAGATCATTTCATGTCACCCGGATATAGCAGCAGTTAGTTGTTACTCGCTGATTGTGTCAGAATTAAATAAAACCATGAAATTCATCTCAATAACTGCAACTTTTTTAAATGCAAAGATGATCCCTTTATGAAAGTTTTTTTCCTTATAACCTCAGTTAAATTAATAATTCAAGAGCAAACAAAAAGGATATTCGGAATACGTCCCCTCGTCTGAATTTTCTTCAGTCCTTGATATGACTAATACAAAAAAGAGTGAAAAAGTCTTCTGTTACACTGATTGTCGAAGGTGCTCTTTGACCTTTTCTTGGTTCTTGTAAGTAAACTGAGAGCATCGAAATTGTGCAATTAGATCTTTTAGATGTTGATACTTGTTGTCTCAAGTTTTAACAACGAACAGATATGACGCCTTGGCCACCGTACCTCGCTTTGTAAGATCTCTAACAAACTCGGTATCAGTTACTCAGTATTAAAAAGCAGCCTGTTACAAAAATATATTTTACGGCATTAAAAAGCTGCCAAGTGGTACCCCACACCCCTTCCACCCCTCCCTACACTCTTGTAAGCCCATTAAAATCGCGTTTTCTGTGTGGTCCTGTATAATCTCGTGCCCAGACCCTACCGTGTGACTGTAATTTACAACCGCTTGGCCGCGAAAGGTCGGCCGGGCACGAGACTGGGGCGACACGACCAGGCCCTGTATGGCTAGTTGAAAATCGGAGGGTTTTTCAGGAACAAGCAATTCTCTACGGCAAACGATTGTTAGCTTTCGTTTGCCTGCGAATGTCCACAAAGCTTGCCAAATATATATGTATTTACTCAGGTAGTGAAAGCATTTTGAGTATTTTTTGAATCGCCGCACAGGCCATGTAATTGATATGTCAGTGTTCTGCATTGTAAGAAGAAATATGCGAATAAGTAAAAATCCGGCGATCCGGATGACCCTGAAAGCACCCGTTCTATATCCCTGCTAGCAATAATGTCAAAGATATGCGAGAGTGCTGCCTGCTCACACGCAGTTAATGGACTTCTTGGACAAAACTAGCAAGATATCCGGCCTATAGAGTGGATCTCCGCGAGATCGCAAAGTAGTACTCACTAAACTCTCTGTTAATCAACCCAAACACAACTAAGCTTCTTGTGGTTGGCGTACCACAACTAACGCGAAACTTGTCTCTACCTTATGTCGTTCTATTGGGGAAGAATATTAAGCTCTCTCCTGTTGTACAAGACTTGGGGGTCTGGATCGACTCTGCCGTAACCTTTGACGACCACGTATCTAAACTGTTCTCAAGCTGCCTCTATAATTTACGTCGTATCAATAGGCATTCTGTTATATCGCCATTGTTAGCAGTGGAATTGCTGTATTTATCAAAGTCGGTTGGACCTCTCTTAAAATAGACGATTTGCACAAAAATACTGGCAGTCGGCCAGATGCTTGCAGAGTTACGTGAAAGAAATAAGAAAGTCGCCAAGACGATAGCTTTGATTGTGTTTGTATTCTCCGTTTGTTGGCTTCCCGTGGCCATCATAAGCTTAAGATACGTCGAGTACAACGAGTTTCACTTCTGGTCGGCGTTGCTTGGTTTGGCCAATTCTGCCCTGAATCCGTGCATTTATTTCTACCGACAAAAGAGTTATCGTCACGATTTGAAAGTAGCTTTGGGAAGATTTTTGTCTGTTTCCTCCCAATCAGGCGCAAAGCGAGGAGACTGACTCGCGCGCGCGAATGCAGGGGGTTCCACGCGCTATTCACACCTTTTCCAAGTCTCTCCCGCTTGACTAAAGTAAAACAGAAATACTGCAAAGTAGGCTAGGTCGAAGAAAAGACAAGTGTGCGCCGCAATGAATAATTATCATTGTATTAAAATGTTTTGGCTAATACCGACTATTATTTTATAGCTGTGTCTCACAAGGACTGGGAACTACCGAATTCACGAATTTGATTGGCTGAAATCAATATTGAAAGCGGTTTAGATTTTCCCATCTAGACCGGCATCTAGACCGGTCTAGAAAAAAGGTACAAAGAATATAAAAAAATTGGCATATAAGACACAGCCATATAATAAACATCTTATTAACCGAGCTAGGTCGGTCTGTATGGGAGAATCTTGACCTCGGTCGCTGGTACAGACCTCACTGCGTTCGGTCTGTACTCGCGACGTCGGTCAAGATTCTCCCATACAGACCTCCCGCTCGGTTAGTAAGAACTAAATAAAGTCTCTCGTAAAGTTTTTAGTGAGTTGCAGCGCGAGAAAGGCTGCAAAAGCTTGATCATTCTTACAAAATTTGAGGTGATTTCCTCTGGAGGGGCTACCAGTCTGGCACAGATAACGCCTTTATGGGTTTCCCTGAAAGGTTGCTGATTGAAAGTTTTTTGAAGTGTTTTGTTCAAGTACATTACAGAATGTCCCGGCCAAGTTTTCGATCGATACATGTTCCAATCTGCTTATCACGTGGATTGATGGGTAGAAAAACTAACGAAAAGCAAAACACAGCACGCTCTTTCTGCCACAACTTGAAAGGCGTTCGACAGGCTCGTGGACTGAGTGACTCTTTACCATAAACAGATCACGTTGCGAGGCAGGCGAGGAAAATAAGAATGGAAAATAAAAAAAAAAAATAAGTGGAAGAAGAAGACGACTACAAGATTTTTATTGCAAAACTCGATGGCATATGTTCTTGTTAGCTTCCGGCCGTCATATTTGTACCCCTCAGATGGATACAAACATGGCGTTTCCAAACAAAGCTTTACGGATTTGAGTAAAACATTCCTTCGAATACTCCAGCACGAAACCTCGCACAGACCTGAATCGTTGCGAGACTTTTTGAATATTCATCTTCTTTTATCTCTTTGACTCTTGACTTTATTTTTTGGATGGCTTTGATGATAGGGCGACAGTGGCAATATAAAAAGAAAAATAAAATAGCATAGATGGTCACCAGTGTGTACCATCCACGACAAGTTCGGCCATCAACATTATCATCATCATCATCATCATCATCATCATCATCATCATCATCATCATCATCATCATCACCATTTTATTTGTTTGAGCAGGTTGAATTTTTATGGCAGCTATATAGCTGATGTGGACCTGCTATTTTCCCACCCATCCCACCCCAGGGGAGGACATCCATCACACAGTGATCTCGTGCGTGGGAAATTAACGTCTCCTACCCCTAACCCTGCAAGAGACGGGACCTCCATTTATTCGTCCCTATCCGAGAAGACTAGAATATCTAACCATTTCTTGATGTTAACGTTTGAGAAAGGTAGCATATTCTTCTTAATCATTTTAAGCCCTTGAGTGTTGGTCCGGGCGGGGCTTGAACCCTCGTCCTCCCGCACAACAGTCCAGCGCTCTATCCATTGAGCTAACCGGGAGGCGGTTAGGCCCGCCCTAGACACACCCCTTTATCCGCCCCCGAAAACACATGCACAAATAGTTAGATTTGAGAGTGAGTTTACTCTCAAATCTAGACTTCAGTTGTGTTTATAATTACATAACTCCCGTATGTTGATAAATTACCATAATTTCGTTATCTCTTTAACCAGTGGAGGATATGACGCGATTGTTTCTGCGAATTCTTTTTTCAAAAAAAATGGATGCATCAGTCATGCAAAGCGGGCGCGATATAAACGAGCGGGAGCTAGTCGGGAAGGTAAACGACATTCGATCATGGAGGGCTCCACCATGCTAAAGCAAACTTGAGAAACGAAGGATTTTAGTATTGTATACAGGCGGAACGATTGGAATGAAGAAAACAGATGGAGGTAAAAGATCGTTGAATAATTTTCCTCTATATTTTGTTTGGCGTCTCATGTTGTCAGACATGTTGTCTGATAACGCAATGATCATATTAATTATGCTTTGTTTCACTTTGTTTAGGATATCAGCCGAAATCTGGTCACCTTCAGTCGCAAATAAAGCGATTTCCTTTGTTGTATGATGTTGAATATGCAAAGATTGAACCCAAAGAAAGTGTTACGTCTTTCAGCTGTGACAACACTGCTGGTACTTACGCGCTGGAAGAGTTAGCCATGCCGTAAGTCTATTTACAATAAGCGTGCGTGTTGAGCTGTTTGAATGAATTGTTTAGGCTTTTGTGAAAAACGTTTTGTTTTTAAACCCTGCTGATCTGTTCGATGTGGTCTTAGCGAGCGATAATGAGCTGTTGATATTTGTAGCAATGTATTTAATTCGAGAGTTACTATAATTATTACAAAATGTCTGCGTCGACAAACGGTAGTCAAAATTTTTTTCTGTACATCCTTCGTCGATGTTGAATTAATATGTAATCAAATTTTTTAAAACCTGTGTCTACAGTGCTTTTTAAAATTAACCAAGCTTACTTTCGTTTTCCAATTTGTTTATTCACTCTTCGTCGCTCGACATATGTTTACAAACATGCTTGAGTGACTTACGCGTGATTACACGTCATAACCCGGCAAGTCAATGATTAACCTTTATCTTTAATAAGTATACTCCTAAGACAGCTAAAAAAACTATATTAGGAGTTTCAAAATAATATCATAAAAAAAATAACAATAATTTCAAAAACAGTGGCACTAAGTAATGAAAAACAATTGGTTAAAACTCCTGATATAAGTATGATCTATGAATTACAAATAAATAAATATAAAAACAACAAAATATATTGAATGATTATATAAATATAGCTATAACATAATGTACTATTCCTAAACTAAAATATTAAAACAATTGATAGATGTCAATTAGATGACTTGATGGCTGCAAGAGCAATTGCCTTAAACTCATTTAAGTTAACGTCTTTGGTCCGTATCGCAGCTCAATTTGGAAGAGTCATTCAAAGATTGACTGTGTTTTAACCTGAAACGAGTTACTTTTCTCTGCTAGACAGAGTTGTTGTAAACTTTGGCAACTATAAACTCTGTTAATTTAATTTGGAGGGGATACGAAATAAATTCAGCAAATTTTATGATAAAGAACTGTTTTTTTTTTAATAGGAGAGAAAAATGGAGTTTCCAGATGGTTTTTTTTTTGTTGGAAAAACTCATTAAGGATACTTGTGGTATTTTTCATATACCAGAAGGTGTAAAATTCCCATTTTTGTTGGATTCCCAGGGTTGTGGTCTAGCAGAGCCTGGTGGTCCATGGCGCCTTACTTTTGCTCTTGGGTGACTCAGGAATCTTAGTATTTTTCGTAAAAAGCATATGCTGGGCACCCTGGATTTCAGTTTCAGAGCACTAGGCTCCCCTCAATTTTTCTTAGAGCACAGCTTTGATTCCCAATTTGCATGCTATTCATGTTATTTAGATATTTCTGCCTTGAAGCTAGTCCAGAGCATATAGATGAATTCAGTACCATAAATGAAGGTAGACAGACATTTATCGAGTATAAATAATGGTGATAGGGCCAAATGGAGTCCTATTTGTACAGGTAATCACATGATTTCGAGTGCAATTTGGAATAAATAAGCATGAGTAAATTTTTTCAGACTAACAAAATTGCATAAGCCCGTAGGGCGAGTGCAATTTGTGGTCTTTGAAAAAATTTACAAGTGCTTATTTATTCCAAATTGCACGAGAAAATCATGTGATTATGTATTAATAATATACATGAAAAAATACGAGGTAGCTTCTTGTAACTACGCAGAAGAAAAGCGCATGCATCAGGTGCAAAAATAATTTATTCAAACCCGCAAGTGACATTGACCTTGACATTGACCAATCATTCTGACCAATTAGAATGTCTGGTTTGTTTCTATCTTTACACTGAATTAACCCTCTTCTGCACTGAATTAACTCTCTTCTGCACTGAATTAACTGAAAACTGCATTCATCTTTACCAATCAGAACTGAGAAGTTTTTTCATGTATATTATTAGGTCTATAATCAAATGAGTGATTGACAAAATAGGACAGCTGTGAAGTAGAAGTCTGATTTGTCAATCATGGATATTGAAACGACTTGAAGTTCTGTTACTAATTAATCATAACTATTACAATTTCTGAAAGAAAAAGTACCAAAAGGACCAGCAAGACCACAGAGATTGATTGACAAAAGCGACTATCGAGGTATTTTTGAAAACAGTGACAGTGAAAGAGAATTTGATGGATTTTAGTCTTTAGATAGTGGAACAGTGATCCTTTGTAAACATTTGCAATTTTCTGCAAATGTTTCCACTTAAGAAGACAGTTTTCTTTCATAGTGAAGTTGTTTTGTTTTCAAATGAGAAATTAAAAAAAGAATGAGTTGTCTCAACTTTTTGGGTTGATTGCATTAATTGTTACTGCAAAAACTTTTTTCTTCTGAGATCTGGTCAATAGTTCATAGAACAGCCTATACATAGGTGCGGCGTATACATGCGTAAATATGATCCATTTTGGGAAAATATATATGGAGACAAGGTCTAAAGTTAAAAATGCCTCCATTTTGGAAGTTTCCCATTTTTTTAAAATAAGTGGTTATTTCTATGGTTATTGTGATCAGTTCTATGGATTTAGCTGGTGGGACTTAGTATGATTGTCTGATTACAGGTGTTTGATTACAGCCAAGTCATGCAAAGATTCTGATTACACTGTCTGATTACAACTCTACAGACTATAAGTAATGAAAAATGAAGCAGCTAATGCAGCAATCACATCTGAGGAAATTACGATGGTTGATATGATTTATTGTGATCAGGAGATTGGCAATTAATGGGTTTCCAGACTCAAATTGAACAATTATGTTTATATAGAGAATAAAATACCAACCCAGGTGATACCAATTTGAATTCCATGTCTACAAGCAACCATGTTTTATTCTTTATAGAATTGCATAATTGAATGAAATCTTGCTATCTAATTGGTTAATGAAGCATGGTATCTAGCATGGAATTGTGGGTTGAAAATGAGGCTATAGTTATAGTTTCCCATCTATGTATATGTTGTGGTTCAATTTTATCCTTAGTTCAAATTTTATTTTCCTTTGTTCTCGGTCATGTTAATGTATGATAATGAGTTTGAAACAAAGGGAAATAAAATTTGAACCAAGGATAAAATTGAACTACAACATATACGTGACAACTATCGTCAAATAGTAACGCCAATACTGCAAAAAAATTTTCCTACAATGTCATTTAAAATGTTTTCAAAATTATTGTCACCATTTGAAGAGCCAAAACCAAACAAAAGCATTTTTCAAAGGGAGCTGGAGGTTCTTCTTGCCTTTGAAAAGGCTTTCTGGAGTGCATGCTCTGGACGAAAACTAACAATATTGATGCAGTTTTCCTTTTTTTCTCATTTTTATTCATTTATGCGATTCAAGGAAAATCCATTACCTGACACATGGATTCCGCATTAAATTGCCCATGAAAACCAGTATCAATACGTGCTCTCCTTTGCTCAAAATTAGGACCCACCCTGCCAACAAAAGTCTTGAAATTAAGCTCTCTACCTGCTTTTAAACTAACTATTTTAAAGTTTCTTTTGGGCTTAACTTTTTAGTGTATCACAGTATAGCTCTTCAATAAGTCACATTTACTTGTTGTTTACCATTACTCAAACAGCATATCAGCCCATGGAGTGCGAGTGCTATATTATATTAAAGAATACTTACCTCTCAAAGACTCATCAAACATGACAATCGGCGATTGGGTAGAAATCGCACTGGATATTAAAGACAATTACAGTAAATATGATGGGTTTGTGGTGATACATGGAACAGATACAATGGCTTACCGTGTGTCTGCTTTGTCATTTAGGCTGGAGAACCTTGGTAAATCTGTGATCTTTACTGGTTCACAGGTAAGATGTCCCACTTTTGAAACTTTTCATTAACCACTTAGTTGGTAAAGTGAGAGAGTCATAGATATGATTGTGTGACAATGTTATGCAGAAATTCTGTCAAGTTTTAGTGTATTTATTTGCCTTCATGCATATGAACTAGTCTAAGAAAGTAAATTAAGATTACTTATGGCTGGATTAAGGTGGGTGTAATCTTGTAGTCTAACAATCTTTGAATGCTGTCCTTCAGTAACATTTTGGGTAAAACAATAAAAACACCAATGTGGCCTTGAATTACTGTAAAATATCATAGAAGTCCGAGCTTTCGCTGCTCAACGGCATCATCAGGGATGGAGTCTAACAGTTTAGGGTCCAGTTATTGAAAGAGTGAATGATTGTAAGCGACAGATAAATGGCCATGCAGTGGATAAGTGTTAAAACTATTTATTACACTATCCATCACCTAGAGATATTTGCAATGGATAGCAAGAATTTTTTATTTTATCAGGTTCCAATTTATGAGCAGAGAAATGACGGGCGTGACAACCTGTTAGGTGCACTAGTCATCACCGGGCACTACATTATTCCTGAGGTTTGTTTCTACTTTCCTCCACTATAGAGGTTTTGCACAGCAGCCATGTTGGATGGCAGGAACAATAAAAATATTTTGCATAAGAAAGAAAACTTTTTCCCATGGGTAAAATAATCTATTGTTCCTGCCGTCGAACATGGCTACTGTGCAAAACCTCTATAGAAAACCACCGCTGGTGGAACAGGGCATTATTGAATTATCAGTAAAAATTACTGTATCTAAAGGAAAAACGTGTTGTAATCAATATATTAGTGTTTTGATTTTCTTTTTGGCAGAATAACTGAGTGTGTTTTTCCCTTCATCAGGTTACTCTGTTTTTTGCTGGATGTTTGTATCAAGGCAACCGTTCCACCAAAGTGAGTGCTGGGAGCTTTGATGCCTTTGACTCCCCAAATCTTCCTCCTTTGGTGACCATGAAGGTGAACATAGAAGGTAAAATCATATTTAACCCTTTACACCCTAACATCAGTATGCATATTCTCCATACTGTTCTCAACACATTCCCTTAGGTGCTGACAAGGAGAATTTGTTTAACAATCAAAAGCTTCTTTAGTTGGTGATCATTTTGTATATTCTCGTGACCTTAATGTGTGATTCAGGGGTGATATTGTAAGGAAAAATTAGATACTAATTACTGTTTGGGGTCAAAGGGTTACAGGTTACTTCAAAAATGGTTTTGAAAATGTCATTTACCCTCTTCCCTTTAGGAATAGACATATATGTTTCTGATTAGATTGTTGAGTGTGAATGCATTTTCATCTGTAAAACTCAACTGCAAGGTTATGTCTCTGGAGGTGAAAAAAAATTAGTTATCAGACACTGTAATCTGTCTAGAAATAGTGAAATGCTTTTAAGCATTTCAAAACCTCTTGTGTGGTCTTAGTTAATTTTCTAACTCTGCATCCCTTAACCCTTTAAGTCCCAGAAGTGATGATTCTGTAACTTCGTTCTAGAATCACATCATTACATAAAGTCTTGCATTCTGATCGATTATCAGATCATTGCAGTTAAACGGTTAATCTATTCCCCAGAAGGAAACCATTCTAGATTTTTCATAAACTTTTGGTGAAATAAGTGGCTTCTAATGATGTTATTTCCCAGCTTGGAATGTCCAATGCCTGTGCAACTTTATTTAATTCTTACAGTACAGTGGGATGCAATATTCCGTTCAAACAGTCTTAACAAGTTCACAGTTTGTTCCAACATGAATCCCAACATTGGACTACTTAGGCTCTTTCCAGGGATTACATCAGAAACTGTAAGTTATCAGAGAATCCCTTTCAAAGTAATAGTAGTTTTGTTTGTTTGTTTTTTTTTAATCCAATGAATATATAATGTTACATTACTTTTGTAAATGTACACCAATGGTAAAACACATACACATGAATATATTGTATGCAAATGAGTATGAATGTATTTCTCATCTTTTTTTTTTCTCTTTCTCAGGTGAAAGCATTTCTAAAACCTCCCATGCTGGGTGTGGTCCTGCAGACATATGGGTGTGGAAATGCTCCTAACAACCGCGAGGACATCATTTCTGACATAAAGAAAGCTACTTGCCGAGGATTTTTAATTATCAATTGCACTCAGTGTCTCCATGGTCCTGTGGTTGATCAATATGCCACAGGAAAGGTAAGAACTTTAAAAGCTAGGGTTACCTCTTTCATCTCACCTTGTCTCCTCTCAAAAATCTGACTGTGCAGCATTGAATTCAAGTTTAGAAGTATTCTGACCACCTTTAGGACACTTAAACCCCTAAGATCTGATTGTTAATTCTCCACTCTAGCTGCTGCACATTTCCTTGTAAATTAGGTACAAGAATTTATTGTTATATCTAGATAACAACTTCTAACTGATAAGTTTAAGTTTTCTCATCACTGGTTTGCTTGATAATGTATGGATATTACAATGAGAAATTACATAATAATGAATTACTATTGGTTATCTTATGATGTGGTCACTTATGATGTGGTCACTTAGGATGTGAATCATGACCTTTCAACTACACACTGCTTGTCTTCCTCTGGTCTCCCGAAACCAGTCGACCATATTGCCCGATAAAGACTAACAGTATTCACTCAAATTGTCGCGACTTGCATCATAAGTGACCACATTGTGAGACAAACGTTAATACCTTATTATTATGGTACTTTACTATGATGAACAAGCACAACCTTTTTTTGAGGAGCTAAATGGTTAATGACTGGATATTGCAACTGTGTTTGGGACAAGATGAGGTCACAGCTCAGATCCCCCCTGGCCACACCCCCAGTAAGGGAAGCTAAATGGTTGATGACTGGATATTGCAACTGTGTTTGGGACAAGATGGGGTCACAGCTGAGATCCCCACCTGGCCACACCCCTAGTAAGGGAAGCTAAATGGTTAATGACTGGATATTGCAACTGTGTTTGGGACAAGATGGGGTCACAGCTCAGATCCCCCCCCTGGCCACAGCCCTAGTAAGAGAAGAATTTACCACATTAGGATTGTTCCTGGGTGGTTTAGGGCAGAGTTTAAATGGAGAGAGGTTATCAAAGACTGAGTCAGAAACCTCAGTACAAAGGCTATTGTATTTGTTTGTATTGACACCTCAGCAGTTAAATTGTTGTTGTTGCTGACACATTTGTTATCAGGTGTTGTTAGATGCAGGGGTAATTCCTGGCTCAGACATGACACCTGAAGCTGGACTCACTAAACTTTTGTTACGTGTTGGGAAAAACGGAGCTCAGTTTGAATGAGAAACGTGAGGTAATGTATGTTGCCGGGTCAGTCTGACCACTTCAGTTTCAATCTGTTCTTACTTCTTTGTAGTTTAGTTCTGTTAAATACTGTAATTTTCTTACTTCTTTTTTTTTTTCCAGCTGATTCGAAATAATATTCGCGGAGAGCTCACTGTTGCTCCTACAAAGGAACAGTTCTCTCTAAAAGACAACTCATTCATCGCTGCTGTAGCATCGTCATTACAGATTAGCTCCAGCAAGGTTATCATTTTATTAGTTACCTTATTTCCTCGAATAAACACCCACACTCAAATAGATGTTCACACCCAAATAAATGCCCCCATTTTTTAATATATTTACAAGGGGAATTCGTTTAACAGTCAAAGCTTCCTTCCCAGTTTGGCGATCATTCCCTTTATTCTTATTATCTCAACATAAATGATTTACCAGAAATTAGATACTGGTCACCCTTTGGGGTTAATTAGGGTCACCGATAATCATAGGAAAGAAAATGGTAAGAAAACAAACAACGGAAGTAAGCTATCTTGCTCACGAACTTTAAAAAATTGGCATCGCTTACATAAGAGAGTGTGGTCTCTCTCAAATGAAAGTGCTAATATATAAAATAAAAAAATTAGTATGCTCCTGACGTCACCGAGTAGGATGCCGGTTAGTGTTCCTTCCCTTACTTAAGACAAGCCTGTCCACACCTTCTCCCCCTTTCCCCGTCTGCCCCCTCCCCCCTCCCCCCTTGCCTCGTCTGCCCCTCCCCCCCTTGTCCCGTCTGCGTGGACATGGAATACTTTTTGTACGAGTTTTGACTTTATTTTCAGGAAATGAAATTCATAAGGCAAGCTCTCCTTCCTGTACTCATGAGCTGTGCTGCAAGTGCTGGAAATGTAAGGACAATGGAAGAACTTCTTAATCAGGGAGGGAAGGCACATTATGCCGTCGGCCTTTGTCGTGAACCATTCCTCTCATACAGCCACAGATGATTCGCTTTTGTTCCTCCCAGAGGGAAGCGCCTTCCCGTCATCCCATTTACCACTTGCCACTCTGACTCACACTCGACTAAATTGTAACGGACACTGGCAGGCTAAGCTGTGTTACCGTGACTTAGATTGACGTCTCTTGTGATCAACAATTTCCAAACTGTCTTTTAAAGCGAAAGTGAATGAAGCCTTTTTCATTTAAAAAAATCTCGGTTTGGAGGGACGAGCGAAAGAGTGGAGCGAGCGAGGAGGAAACAAAATTTCCTCCCAGACCCCTTCCGTCTCCTGCTCGCCCGCGTTTTTGCATGTGTTTACCGGCCTAGAACATGATTGGGTTCAATATGGTTTTTTTTTTTTTTTTTTTTTAGGGTGCTAATGTAAATGCCACCACGGACTATGATGGTAGGACTCCTCTTCATATCGCATGCGTAGAAGGCAACACAGAAGCGGTCCAATTTCTTCTGGAAAATGGCGCAATAACGCAAGCTCGAGACAGATTTAAATGTTCTCCTTTAGACGATGCAATTAAATTCCGGCACAAAGAGATCGTCAAAACCCTTCGGAAAGCTGGTGCACAGCTAATGAAATCTTCAATGGAGACAGCGGTTGAACTTTGTCGCATGGCAGCGAAAAATCGAGTGGATGACTTACTCGTGTGGCAGCTCGCGGGAGCGGATTTAAATTCCAGTGATTACGATAAAAGGACGCCTCTCCACGTGGTGAGTTTATGATATTAAGAAAGACGCGTTCAAAGATTTGAGCCCTTTAACTTTGATTGATTTTGAATGATATCCGGGATTTCATTGTCTTCAGGGACTATATTGTTCCGTGATTGGTGCAGAAATCTCGCACCCTTCCATGCAAGCTGACTCTAATCGCGGCTGTCTCCCGCGCTTTCCCGCGCTTTGTCTTGTGGCCTTACATTGCTCCGTGATTGGTGCAGAAAACTCCCATCCATCCATGCAAGCTGACTCTAATCGCGACTATGTCACCCGCGTTTTCCCGCGCTTAAACAATTTTTGCTTTGAACTCCCATTGGCTCAAGGTAGTATTTTTCGCATTTGGTGAGTTTTTTCTGATTGGCTGTGTTGAATACGTTGTATTTTTGTTTTGTTTTCTTTTTTTTTTTTCTATTGAAGAGATTCAGAGAAAATGTACCCTCTGCTGGAACCATACTTTTGGTTGGGTCTTTTTTTTTTTTAACCTTTAGTGACTTGCATCTGATTTATCGTACTATATCACCCTTAAATCAAACATTAACGTCATGAAAACAAGGGAAATGCTCACCAACTAAGGAAGCTCATGATTATCAGACAAATTATCCTTGTCAACACTTCAGGAAGTGTATGTAGAGCAGTGTGGAGAATATGCATACTGATGTTAGGGTGTGAAGGATTAGACTTTTCTTCATGTTTTGAATTTCAGGCCGTCTGCCGCAACAACGTAGATACTGTTGCCTTCTTGCTGGAGCATGGTGTAAACCCTTACCTCCGTGACATTTTTGGCAGCACCCCCTTGGACAATGCTAAGTCGTATGAATTGGTCAAGATTATCGATATGTTAGACGAATACTGCGGAATAAAGCAGTTTAATGTTCTCTCACTAACTGAATGATCTTGAATACTTATTTTACATGTCTTTAAATATGGACAAATAGCTTGTTTCACGTTTTCAGTTGGTAAAACAGGGCGAAATAGTAAACAGCGCGCCAGTAGCGGCTGGGTGAAAAAATGAGGGAAGCTTGGGTCGAGTCGCGAAGAGAACTCCGGTATGCAACCCGACCCAACCTTCTCTTTCTTGCTTCTTTGGCGCCGTTTTTAGTCGCGCATCATTTTACCGACTGAGTGCCTCGAACAAGCTGATGAACAAATGGATTTAGAAGATTCAAAGTGAAATGTTATAAATAAGGAAAATATGTTCAAATTAAGTTAAGTCAAGGAGATTGTAGTACCGTTAAGACTACCAGAGAGAGATGTTTTCAATATGAGGAAGATTGCGCGCGGGTGACTCAACATTATTTAGAAAGGAAAGCGAGGTAGCCGACTTTTAATTCTCACGCGACTGGCAAATTATCGAAAACGATTAAAAACTTGTTATTGACGAGATACTGAGGACAAGTTTCCGTAACGGCCACTTAAAAAAACCTGCATCAGTTTTAGCTTTGCAATACTCCATTGAAAATCGCTCTTTCAGCTGAAACTGCAAAATTGGGAAAGTTGTTTTAAAGTTATTTTTAAAGGCTGTCAACTATTTGAGGGATGTTATTTTATTTATTTTTGTATATGTGTTTTGGGTCGCTCATAAATTTTATTTATAGAAATCATCAAAGTATTTATTCACCATTCGAAGGAGCATGTAGTATGTAGGCATTTTATTTACACGAGAAAATAACTTTCAGTGTTTCGTTCACCAAATTTGCCTTAACATGTTTGTTTGTATTCATGAGAGCGCCAACCGCTATTTTGTTTGTTTGTTTGTTTTTATAACCCTGTAACTCCAAAGTTCTGATATTGAATTCTACCCTCTAGCTGCTACACATTTTCTTGTAAATTAGTTATGGGAATTTTTAGACTTTCTCAAAGTCGTTCACTTGGTTTTCTGTTCTTTGTACATGTGTTTTGGGTCGCTCACATAAATTTTATTTATAGAAATCATCAAAGTATTTATTCACCATTCGAAGGAGCATTCGCTCGGCTCGGCTCGGCTCGCGCTTCGCGCTCAAAAGCGCGACTTGTGAGCAAGTCTAGGGAATTTCGTGTTAGATCAGGATAACAATTTTTAGCTGATAAGTTTGAGTACTCCCATTACCTGTTTGGTGGATAATGTATGAATGTGGTAGGAAGAAGTTTTATGTTAATCACATCTGGGAGTGAAAGGGTTAATGGGTTAAGAAACCTTAACGTGAGAATTGTATTTTCATAAAGTATAAGCTGAGTAAAGGAAATTTTGGGAAACTATGATTCTGTGGTTTTTTTTTTTTTTCTTTTTTTTTTTTTGAAGATCACGCTTAAGTAAGTGACCTTTACGTAGGTCTGGTCATGTACTGGGAGATACGAATGCGAAAGTAATAACAAATAGAAAAGAAAACAGTGTCAGGCATACAGAATTCTCACAAGACATGGCGAACTCCTCCCATTTCGCTCTCATTTTTTGCTCACAAGCTTTAAATTATATCAGAAGCTAATGACTCAGATTCAGGGTTATAAGCTTCTGATTATACGTAACGCTAGTCACGCAACACCGCACGTCAACATGATAAATTGGCCGGCAAACCGGTTCTCGTGAAAGGTAAAGCAGCAAGAGACGAGCACGTGAGCAAATCGTGGCTTCACTCTTGTTGGAACCTTTGAGAGCTTGCGAGAAAGGAAGCAACCAAAATAGTATCGCTGTTTCTTCCTAACATTGTGCTCACCGTGTATCAAGAAGAAAGCTAGCAATGGTAACGGGATGGCCGGTTGAAGGTGTGTCTTTCAGCCTATCCTGTCAGTTCAGAATAGCACGACACCCATTTCATTCTTGAGTGAAAGGGAGCACTGATTTTCGTTTAAAGAACCGTAGTCTTGTATGTTTCTTCATATTAGGTTCCAAATGATTTTGTAGTATTTTTCACTCGTTTTCTCAATATTTTAAGAAAACTTTTCCACTCCCTTCTCTGACGAAAATTTCCAATCCTTTCACCGTTTTTAAATAAGGCTCGGTATTTCAGCAAATAAAGATGGCGAGTTCCCTCACTCCAAATATGAACTTTTTTATCAGCGATTTCGGAACGTTATGAATGATCCCTGCAAGAAAATCTCGGTGAACTCCAGGACAAGCCTAAAAACACTTCAGGAGTGTGGCGAAAATGACGACATTACTGTTACAACAGGTGGCTCAGAAAAGTGCGCAGTATCGCCGAGCACGAAATTTCCGCCCTCGACATCAGGGAAACAAACAATGCAGTCAGCTTCTGGCTCGGACGCTGCTGACAGTGATGTTGCAATGAGTAGGTGATCATTTCAAGCACAGTTGTCCAGGAGTTTCTTTCAGTCGCGATCTTCGAGTTCGTCCTCTGTAGATGGTGTTCCGTCGAGTCCGTCTAAAAGCCGTCTGGGCACGGTTCCTGTGGAAGACCCTATCACACATGAGAATGTTGTAAACAGTAAAGTTTTGTTGTTGTATACTGGTGGTGCGCTTGGATGGAAAGTAGATCCAAATCTAGAAGGTAAATATTCCAAAGTAAGGAATATAATTACTTATGATGTGACCGATTGCTTACAGGGACTAAGAGAAAAGAACCATAGCTGATTTGAAATAACGGGTTTTGAGGATATTTTTCTTTTGAGCAAAAACTACTCTCTCCCCCCCCCCCCACTCCCCTGCAAAAAAATTCAGTGGGGTGAGATGATATTAACTCTACTTTCAAAGCATTGTAGTAAAGTAAAAACTTACATCTTGATTTGGTGCAAGGCGATGTTTTGATTCTCACACTTGGCTACACAATATGTACCTATGTTGATAAGTCTCCTAGGAGTCAACTTGTTCCTGCTAAGTTAACCACTGGTTTTGAATATACTGAAGGAGCTGAAGAAGCTGCCCATGATGCATGATGTGGAGTATGTTGACTACATCCACAGCAATGTACTGGGTGATATTCCAGAGGAGGGCATTGGATCGGACACAATAGTGATGCCGTGAGTAAATGGCAAAACCTTAACCTCTGGCACTCACAAGCTCTCAATAAGAAAATTGTTGAGTTAGCTGCAGTTGTTTTAACCCCAAATACATTGTATAAAATGTATAATACTATGAAAAGTACTTAAAGTCAGGGTAATGGTAAATTCAAATGACCCACATGGTGTAAGAACATTGTATTAGTCTCTGTTGCATGAAAGGGCCAGAAGTCAGGGCACCGTGTGACTGGATGCAAGTTTATTATTGGTTACACCCAAAATATTTTATCAGGTTTACCTACATTTTGCTGGAACTCATTTAAACAGTGAACTCTAAAATATAACAGAAGAAGTTGCAAGGAGATTGGTGAAGTTTTAATGACAATAGGCCCACCATGTATTGTTTCTTTTTTTCTAATCCATTTAGTGTCAGCAAGTATGGAAAACGTGTCTTTGTTGATGTTCTCGAGATGAAGGAAAGTCATGTAGTAGTGCACTCTAAAGATCAAGACATTCAAGACTGGATCCACATTGCACTCCAAATCAAGGAATGTTATGAGAAATATCATGGATTTGTTATTCTTCACGGCACAGATACCATGGCTTACCTTGCATCAGCAATCTCATTCATGTTTGAGAACCTTGGAAAGTCCGTGATCTTTACTGGTTCTCAGGCAAGTTATAAGTCCAGTGCCCTAATCACTTAGCCACACTGCCTTTTTATACAGTCATCTTCTTTCAGATGTCAGTAATTTGACTCATGGTTTGCTGTATTTACCTGTTTAACTAATTTGCTGGATTTATTTTGTGTAGTATGCTTTGAGTGATCATCTAAATGATGGAAGGCAAAATCTACTTGGAGCTTTAATGATTGCAGGCCATTATGTCATCCCAGAGGTAAATTTTACTGAGTATAAGAATGACAAGTGTGACTTTTATGAAAAAGTAACACTATGAGATAAAATTAATGAGATACAGGATTTTTTAATTCTTTTTTTTAAGTTGATTGCAGGGCCTTGCAGAATACTGATTTTGTTTGTCTTACCGTCTCTTTCATCATCATCATCATTATTAACATTGTTATTATCAATAAAAGTATTTTCTTTTATTATCATTTTTTCTCCTATTTGTCTTAAAAAAAAAAACCATGTTATAAATACCTCTTATTTTTTAATAAATCCTACGCCAGGTGACTTTGTTCTTCCATGGAAAACTGTATCGTGGCAATCGAGCCTTGAAGGTTGATGCACGCAGATTTGGTGCCTTTGACACTCCAAACTGTCCTCCTTTGGCAACAGTAGAAGCTGGTATTGAAAGTAAGTGGTAATGTTGTTCAAGCTTTGGATGACTTGTCCAAATGTGGTTCTTTTAAGAAGATACAGGACAGGGTTCAATCTGCTAAGAATATATGAAAATCATATATTTGAACTGCGGTTAAAGAAACACATATGAGAAGGATCTCAGTGAGGGGCACTATTTAAGCAAGAGTGAAATTAAGACCTGAAAAAAATTCAGGCCTGTACGGGATTTGAACCCATGACCTTTGCGATGCTGTTTCCTTTTTTTACTCATTTTTATTCAGTTATGTGATTCAAGAAAAATCCATTACTTCATTCGTGACTTCCGCATTAAATTGTACATGAAAACCGATATCGCACTCATTGCTTCGCGATTCGAGCAATATTGGTTTTCGTGTGCAATTTAATGCGGAATTCTCTCATCAAGTAATGAATTTTCCTATAAAACTTACAGTGGATAGCATTGACGGTATGCTCTGATTGGCTACTCAAATTAGACTCCAAATATCCTCTGCTATTTACCTCAGAGTACTGATTCACCCAATATTTGTGCCCAAAAAGATAAATTGAAATCATCTTTCATATGCCATATTACCTGACTGTTTTATTATGTATGTACTAAAACAAGTATTCGCCTCAGTTTTGAAGGCTGGCAGTGGATATTTACTAAGCTGCTGCTAACCCTTAATTAACTTCCAGAAGTTATTAGCATTTAACTTCTCCTTATAATATCCATACATGATCGAGCAAACAGGTAGTGAGAATACTCAAACTTATCAGGTAGAAGTTGTTATGTTGATTGAACACCAAATTCTTGTAACTAATGTACAAGGAAATGTATAGCAGCTAGAGGGGAGAATTAACAATCAGATCTTGGGTGTCAAGAGGTTAAATAGGGGTCAAAGGTTTAAGAATTTTCATCATAGACTCTTTCTTTTCTTATTTTAATTCAACGCAACAAAATGAAAATGTCATTTTGATCTCAAAGAGCTTATTTGCTTTATTTCTGTTTGTCTTTTTTTTTCCAGTTGAGTGGGAGGAGCTCTTTTATGAAAATCAAGCAAGTAAATTTGAAATCCACACAAAGATGAGCTCAAGAATAGGAGTGCTGAGTATTTTCCCTGGAATTATGCAAGAAGCAGTTAGTATTACCCTTTCAACCCTGAAGAGAGACTGACTTCTAATTTCTCCTTACAATATCACACTTAAATCAAGTATCATTTCCTTTATTTTTATGACCGTTATACACCGAATGCAAATATGGCGTCCAATTTGAATTGCCATTGTTCTGGACTCACTAACCTCGTCTTCACGTGGAAACACAAAAGGATTATTACATGTGTGAGAGGCTAGTCAGTCCAGAACAATGGCAATTCAAATCAGATGCCATATTTGCATTCGGTGTATAAAGGTCATGAAAATAAAGGAGATGATCACCAATTTAAGAAGCTCCTGGTTGTGAAACAAAATTTCCTTGTCAGCACCTTAGGAAATGTATAGAGAACAGTATGGAGAATATGCAGACTGATGTCATGGTGTACAGGGTTAAATCCTCACCCCTGCTTCATGTTACTGCAGTTTAATCTCAAATATCAGTGTGCCATACTTTCTCCATACTTTTACACATTTCCTTCAGACAATGTGAATTTTTCAAAAAAAAAAAAAAACAAAAGGTGCCAAACTTTGCTTTATTTTCAACCCATGAAAAACATACCCGAATAACCCCTGTGACTGCAGTAATCGTAACCTCACAACACCACGATGATCAAGACGATTTATTCGGTACGAAAGATGTTGACGGTATGTGGGTTGAAACTTAAAAACAATAAATGAATACGAAATTACAACAATTGACTAGTAAAACTGACTGGAATGAAATACACTGAACGAACTGAACAAACTTGAAATGACAATACTTACATTGTTACGATTTCTACGAAACTGCTGGATGAATATAAACTGCCCAAAGGCGAAATAAAGATAAACTGGAGTAACTGCATAAAGCGAACTACTGTATGACTAACGGAAGACTAAACTCTGAACTGAGAAAAACTAATTTATATATGCGAAAACGACTAGCTAACTTAAAGTGCAGTTAACGCCCATATTACGAAAGAAACTAATGAACGAAGATACGTCACGGTGACATAGAAACAACAGAAGCTAACTAACCAGCGAAAAAATACTAACGAACGACGAGAAACAGCGACAACACAGAGACACCCTAATGATTGATTGAATGAGAAAAACAAAAAGAAAAACATTCCGCACGCTAAGACCCTACAACCCCTTTCTAAGTTCTCCTTACAATATCACCCTTGAAACACGCAGTAACTTCACGAGAATAAAGGAAATGATCACCAACTGAAGAAGCACTAGATTGTTAAACAAATTCTCCTTGTCAGCATCTTAGGAAATATATAGAGAACAGTTTAGAGAATAAAGATACTGATGGTTAGGGTTAGTCACCAACGACTGGGTGAAAAGCAGCTGAGGTTCTTGGGACGTTCTAATTATTTTTCATGCCATTCCCTTCCCTTCCAGGTACATGCTTTTCTTGAGCCTCCAATCGAAGGAGTTGTTCTTGAGACCTATGGTAGTGGTAACGGCCCTGATTCACGAAAAGAACTCTTAGAGGAGATACGAGCCGCGGCTAAACGTGGAGTGATTATAGTGAATTGTACTCAGTGTCTGTACGGTCATGTTGTGGATTCGTATGCAACAGGAAGGGTATGTTCTTGGTTTAGGAAAAACATTTGAGTGATTGCTGTAATGCTTTGATCAAGGTAATCAGATTCATGGTCAGTCGGAACAACTAAAAATGTCACAAAGAGGCCTTGAGAACTCAGGATAAGAGCAAACGAACCGCTAGAAGCGTGGGAAAGCACTGGTGACTGTGTCACGTGTAATTTTTGGTTTTCCATCTGATTGATGGAGAGGATGGCGAGAGTTTTCTTTGGACCAATCACAGAGCGTATTAAGGAGTAACCGAAGAGCACACCGCAACTCTTTTTACACGTGACACAGTTTGGAGAGCGAAGGAAAAAACAACAGACAGTTTTCACATTCAATAAGATGGAAGCCTGCTAAGCTTGCAGTCAATTGGATGTGTGATGCAAACAAAGACGACCCGGCGCAAAAACTGAGCTTCAAAGCTACTCATTCTTCCGTCTCACAGTCTTCTCGCGCAACACTTTAAGGCCAACAAGATGCAAATAAACCATAGGGTATTCTTTTGTATTATGAATACACGAACGAACTCCCTCAACCTCGTTCCCAGGACCTTTTCGCTTAGTCGGGGGTGGGGTAGGAAAAGGCCCTGGGAACGAGGTTGGAAATCTCTACAACTACTTTTAATTTCTAACTGAAAAAATTCTCCATTTATTTCTTGATTCGAGTAGATAACAGTAACTGAAAGATGTATTTGTCTCCACGTCAGGTTTTGGTGGAAGCTGGTGTAATCTCAGGAAATGATATGACGGTTGAGGCAGCGCTAACCAAACTCTCCTATGTACTTGGACATGATGAGCTCTCGCTGGAAGAGAAAAAAGAGGTGAGAATTTCATTTTGTTATTTTATTGTCATCATTTTCTAGCAAAGGGAGGTATTGTGATATAAAAGGTGGATCAATTAAAGTTTCTGCAGAATCAATTTACTTAGTATTTTTGCTAGGTTTTGGTCAGTCTCAGAGGAACCTTGACAACTGAACTGAAGGTTGTGAGAATGTGTTAGAGATAAGAGTCCGGTTTGGAACATGTAGGGTGGGGGAGGGGGGTGAGTGAGTGGGGAAGTAGGGGGAGGGAGGGTGGAATAATTCTCCCACCACAGTAAAGGAGGAGGATTGCTTCTTGAGTTTGGTCATGTTGAAAAAAGAAAAGGAAAAAAACAAAAATTCAGTAATGAAAGAGCCTTACTATGTGAGAAAAAAAGCTAGAACCTTAAAATGTTTTTTTTTTATGAAAAGTGACGTGTACTGTTCACTGTATGACTTTAGATGATGAAAAAGAATCTACGTGGAGAGTTGACACTGTACAAAAACGAAAAGATGTAACAGTTTTCTTTGCGGGACAATGAACTGATCGATGCCGTAGCTTCACATTTCAAAGTTGGTTCAACCGAGGTGAGCAAAGTTTATCTTAGATCAGACTCGGTTATAAGCTTGCTACCGCGCCTTTTTTTTTCCATCCGTTTTTTTTTAATAGTATTTCCGAGTGATTTCATGGGATTCCGAAAGTAGCTGTGAGTGCGTTCGTTTGCTAAGTAACGATTATTTTTGTAGCAAGGATGTTATAATTAAGTATTTTGTTCCTCATAATACTGGACTTGAAACGACGGATGATGGAATGCTTTGGCGACTTAAACTTTTCTCTCGAGTTTCTTAGACACTGATTGTTCACCCATCATATCGTAATAATTCATTTCCGTACTCTTTTCTGTACCTAAGATCAAAAAAGTTTACAAAATGCTAGCTTGAAAAAGGCAACACTTTTGTTACTTTTCCTTGTTACTTTTCCTTGCCACTTTTGTTACTTTTCCTTGTTCCTTATCGAGCAACACTCCGTTGCGTGACAAGCCATACGAAAAGACAGCTGTGAAGCCGTCCTCTCACCAGACTACACTGTCCGGCATCCCTCGAGTTTCAATTTGCTATGTACAGTTGAACTCGAGAAAGTCTTCCAAACTAGTGAGATGTGAAATCTAAGCCAAGCACGACTTTTTACGGCACTTTGCGGGGAAAATTGAAAGCATCAGAGCTCTGGGCTTGCAAAGTGTCACACCCACTGGTTTCTTTTCGTCACGCATTTATTCATTACAGGAAGTGAGGTTCATCAAGCAAGCGTTATTTCCGGTGTTGATGTGTCACGCTGCGGGAAGGGGCGACATTGATGCTATGGAAGAGCTGCGTCAGCAGGTAACTATCTGCAGTTGGCGAGAACCTAAGTCGGGAACAGATAATTTCCTTTGTGACGTGGCCTTTAATGAAAGCACTCATCCTGAGAGGCTTGAATTAGGGAAGAAATATTGGCTTTGAAAAAGTGTCGTTTGCCTTAGAGCCGCCCTTGCAATCTAATTGTTTCTCTGACATAACATATTATTTGTTTCGTGTTTTGTTTACAGGGTGTGGTTTATTAAGCGTTGCGACCAGTCACGACGGTCGCACCCCAATTTATGTAGCATGTCTGGAGGGTCAGCTGCAAGTCATTCGGTACCTTCTGGAGAGAGGCACCTCACCGCACGTTTTCGATAATCACGGACAAACCCCTTTGCACGATGCTATTCGTAGTGCTAGTGAGGAGGCCATTTTACTTCTCAGGGAGTTTGGGGCTCATTTAGGGCCCACCACAGTGAATACGGCCCTTGAAATATGCTCCCTTGCCGCTGATGACAAGGTGGATAGATTGCGGGCCTGGCACTTAGCCGGGGTTGATTTTAATGTTGGTGACTACGACAGGAGAAAGGCTTCCGTGTGGTGAGTTTGTTCAATCACTTCTCTCTAACTGAGGTAAAAGAGCTCAGAGCTAATTAAAGGAAACAATTTGCCTCTCGTGTTGACAATTTTTTTGTTTGATGGCTGAGCGCTTGCGATTTTGAGTTTAAAGTAGGGCGTTGTGCACGGTTATTTACTGACGTGTTTTTCGCCTTTTTTTCATTGCTTTTAGGCTGTTTGTCGAAATAATGTGAACACAGTTAAGTTTCTGTTGGAGTGCGGTGTTGATTTGAACTTGCGCGACCTGTACGGCTTTACACCACTGAAAAACGCAGAGCTTTTTGAAAACAGAGGAATGATGGAACTACTCCAGTCGGCGGTACAAAAGACGACTGAAGGAGCTGACAAGTGAAGAGGAGCGTCAAAGCTCGTGAGGTTCACCAGTTTTCATTCGGTGTCATAAGAGATCCGGGCTTGAATTGGTTTTTACTTCATCTACTCGGATTTCACTCTGTGATTGGTCTATGAGTCGCGTCAGCTTCTCAACCAATCATATCCAATACTGAATCCAACCGCGACTTCCCCTGCGATTTCCCGCCACTGACGCAGGTTACTTGGAAGGACTTGGGACTCTCATTGGTTCCTTATTATATTTGGTTTGTTTTGATTGGCTGTTGTGATTATTTGGTTCAAGTTTTGTGACGCTCAAGTGAAATGCATACTAATCATTTCAAATCAAATTTGAAAAGAAAAAAAACCCTCGCGGGATCTTGTAAACTAATGGATACGTGAAATTGTGGCTGATTTGAAGTTTCCGGAATGCGGCGCGGAAGCCGGAATTATATGAAAGTTTAAGCGTAATGTTATCGGCAAACATTGAAGGAAAAAAATTACGGAACATCTTGCCGTCTGCTTTCGGTGGTTGTGAATAAAAGTAATTTCTACTATTTATATTGAATAAGTTTTTCTTGAATATGAATTCAAATGAAAAAGACTCCCTTGCTACTTTTGTTGGGGTATTATATAATTGTTATTCAGCTCTGTCTGTTAGCTAGCGATCGGCACAGTTCAGTCGTGGCACTTCACACAAGAATACTATTTTTTCCCGTGTGATTTTGTCGGAATAATTTCTATGGCTGTAAATCTAGATCTATATCAAACATTTCGAAAATAGATTCGCAAAACCTGAGAGGTACTCAAGCTCATGTTGATACACCGATCTGAAGAATTCTTTGCTGTTTAAAGCATCTCGACGGAAGAACAGCAACACGCAAAATTCTTTAGTAGCAATAAACTGGCAGTTCCATACACAGCTTTTGACCGAACGCAGAGGTGTAATGCACTTCCATTTTAAACCTTTCATTCAATAAAAATGATAAACAGCACTCTTTCATAAAATATACTCAAATAAATTTAAACCTAACTTGGCCGCTTTCACCGTTTGACTTGACATCTGTTGTGCGGAGGAAGGAAAATGAGTTAGTGGGTTTTCGGATTTTATTTGTTTAGAAAACTGAACAGGGAGGTTTAAATCAACCGAAGAAGCGAATACAAACTCCAACCGGCCATAGACTGTCAAAAAAACGACAATAAACCCGCACCTTTTGATGAAAAAAAGTGCTTTGAAGTTCGGAAGTTCACGAAGACGTGAAACTGGTCCTTCTCAAGTCGTCGAGGATAAGACGACGACGGAATTCTTGGTTCGCGCTTACGCAGTGACGTTCTCGCTACTTCCGGTCGTCGTCTTCTGTTCGTCGTCGTGGTCGCTTAAGCTCCCTATTATAACTCATGACCCGACTCGCACAGCAGTCAAACTCTGCGTATGCACAGGTGTTAAAATATAGTAAGTTGGATGTACGAATGCGTGTGACGTGTAGAGTAAGAAAGGAAAGGTTAAATTTCCAACCAAATAAAACCCGGTATTACGCTGACGAAATGAAAGAAAGGTACAATCTTGGTCTTAATTTATTGTGAGATGTCCTAATTCAGTCTCCGTTTTCTTCGCGTTTAATTTGCCTTGTTTGCCATAGGATTACTTCCGTGAGTACGCTAGAGGTCATGTCAGGCCATATTTTAAAAACCACAAAGAATACAGCGGGCCTGACTTTCCAACCGTAAAAGCGTACTGTAGATGCGTCTATTTTTTTTTGCGTAACCTTAAGAAAAAATCATTTGCCCTCTCAAATGTATCTACGTCCTATGCCTCAATAAAGGAAGGGAATCGTGACGGGTTCCCGTTCTCGCTGCCGAGTCGCTCTACAAAGCTAGTTCCCTCCGTTGTTATTGTGCCGTCGGCGAAAGTCCAGTTTGCCAGTTCGCGCGCCAAAAACTATTAAAAAAAACCACAAAGAATACAGCGAGCATGACTTTCTAACCATAAAAGCGAGCATGACATTCTAACCGCAAAAGCGAGCATGACTCTCCAACCGTAAAAGCGAGCATGACTTTCTAACCGTAAAAGCATACGTGTGGATGCGTCTATTTTTTCTCTTCAAGGTAAGTTCTTTAACCTCCCAGCTCACACGGAACAATGACAGAAAAGTGCAGTGATAATCTTAAACAAACTTGGAAACGTATTGGTTCTCTTGTTAAAAGGAAAACCAAAAGTCAAGCTTTCCCCACAAAAATTGCTTATAATAACAGGACTTATACACAAGAAAAAGACATCGCTGAATTATTCAATAATTTGTTTGTCAATATTGGGCCAAACTTTAGCACAGAAAATTAAACCTGGTCATACGGACCCTTTGCAATATATAGAATCTATGCCATCTAACAACTTTTACCTTGCTCGAGTAACTCTAACACATGTGTTTACATTGTTTGCAGGGCTAAATGAAAATAAAGCACTCGCTGTTCCCAATAAACTTATCAAACTTGCAGCTGAACAGTTCTCTGCACCCTTCATTGAGATATACAATGAGTCAATATCGTCAGAGGCGTTTCCTGAAGCCTTTAAGATATCAAAAGTAACCCCTATGTTTAAGAGCGGTAGTGTATCTGAGCTAGGTAAATACAGACCAATAGCAATTATATCTTCCTTTAGTAAAGTACTGCAAAGACTAGTATATGATCAACTTGTGTCCTATGTAGAAAAAGAATGCCTACCTTTTAACTATCAATTTGGCTTTCGAAAGGGACATTCCACTGAATATGCCATTCTAGAATCTGTGGAGAACTTGAAGTCAGCAATAGACAGTCAACAATTACATATGGCATCTTCTTAGACTTCTCCAAGGCCTTTAATACAATTAACCATCATATTCTCTTAGGAATATTATACAAGTATGGGATTCGAGGAGTCCCCCATGCATGGTTTTCGAGTTATATAACTAATCGTAAACAATATGTTAAAGTTGGTACTAATACAGAATCAAGTCTGAAAACCGTCACCTGTGGTGTACCCTAAGGCTCCACACTAGGTCCATTGTTGTTTCTATTGTATATTAACGATTTGCCTTGGTCTTCAGAGAAATGAGCTTTTAGCCGGATTTTTGCAGATGATACAAATGTGTTTCATTCTTCAAAAGACCCTAAGCAGCTGCAATCATTTATTGATGAAGAACTTAGAGAGGTCTCAAAATACTGTGCGGCAAATATGCTGTCAATTAATTTCAAGAAGACTAAATAATTACATGATCATCACTTCACCGAAAAAGAGAACAAATATCACAATAACAGCTTGCAATATAGAGCAAAAGACCCAAATCAAATGTTTGGGGTTTTTTTTTTTTTATTAATGAACATTTAAAATGGGATGCTCGGCTCCAGCATATCAACAATAAAATAAAAATAATATCGGAATTCTATTTAAGCTTAGAAATTATGTACCTGTGAGTACGCTCAAACAACTGCATTTACTATACTCTCATATATCCATGTCTATCATATGGGTTGATATGCTGGGGAACTGCATACCAAACCAGGTTAAATAAAATCAAAATAAGTCAAAACAACTGTATCCGCAGCATCTTCTTTGCTAGCAAAAGAGAAAGTCCTATACCATCATTTACACTATTAGAAATCTTAAAGTCAAAGAATACTTTTAAATTAAAAATTGGCGCTCTTGCGCATAGAACTCAATAGCAAAAAACGAATATACCTCGGTCCTTTATGATCTAGGTCAACCGGCTTCAGCTGTCCATAAATACTATACTAGGTATGCCAAGTTAAATGAAGGTTTTCACTTCACTTCACTTCACAGGGAATCGTGACGAGTTCCCGTTCTCACTGCCGTGTCGCTCTACCGGGAAGCTAGTTTCCCCCGTTGTTATTGTGCCGTCCGCGAAAGTCACAGTTTCCCAGTTCGCACGCCGAAAAATATTTAAAAATCCACAAAGAATACAGCGAGGATGACTCTCTAACCGTACGTAAAGGCGAGGAATATCGGCACTATGTTTGATAGCCATTTTTGCTTTAACGATCATATTACTGACATTTGCAAATCTTCATTTTATTATTTGCGAAATATTAGCTATATCAGGAAATATCTTTCAGCGACCCTTACTGAATTGCTGGTTCATATGTTTGTATCTTCGAAGCTGGATTACTGTAATTCTCTTTTGTATGGCCTACCAGCCTACACTATAAAAAAGCTACAACACGTCCAGAATGCCGCGGCGCGCATCGTCACACTTACAAAAAAGCATGATCAAATTACGCCTGTTCTTTTCAATCTTCATTGGCTTCCCGTCAATCAACGTATTATTTTTAAGATTTTACTTATAACCTACAAGGCACTTAACAACTTGGTACCGTCGTACATTTGTGATTTGCTTACATCTTACACCCCATCGCGTCAACTACGCTCATCATCCAAGCACCTTCTGGTTTCTCCATCGTATAACCTGAAAACGTATGGCGCAAGATCCTTCTCTGTAGCAGCACCATCATTATGGAATGCTTTGCCAAGTGAAATTAGAAATGCTCAGTCTGTGTCTGTTTTTAAAAGTAGATTAAAAACTTTTATTTTTAGAAAAGCCTTAATTAATATTAGCTGTCTTAAGTGTTAATGTTAAAGTTTTCTGTAAGCGCCTTTGAACAGTAGGATACTGGCGCGGTATAAATATTTTATTATTATTATTATTATTATTATTATTATAATCATCATTATTATTGTTATTAAAAGCGAGCATGACTTTCTAACCGGAAAAGCTTGCGTGTAGATGCGTCTTTTTTTTCTTTTGTTTAAGTTCTTTAACCTCCCGAGTAAATCATTCGCCCTCTCAAAGAATCTACGTGATATGCCATAATTACAAAACTACAAAGGTACAGCGAGCATGACTTTCCAACCGTAAAAGCGTACGTGTAAATGCATCTATTCTTTCTTTTCGCAACTGTCTACCTTTTGTTTGATGCCTACAAACAGTCTTTGTATTGTATATGTGCACGATCCTTCGCAGTAAAGCACTATTTAAGCAATAGTGAAAATCAGACCTGAAAAAATTCAGGCCTGTACGGGATTCGAACCACTGACCTCTGCGATAGTGCAGTGACCTCTGTGATAGTGCAGCGCTCTACCAATTGAGCTAACAAGCCAACTGGGAGCAAACCATCAAATTAATTCGAATTCCAATCGAATTAATCTGATGGCCTGCTCCCAGTTGGCTTGTTAGCTCAATTGGTAGAGCGCTGCACTAGTATCGCAGAGGTCAGTGGTTCGAATCCCGTACAGGCCTGAATTTTTTCAGGTCTGACTTTCACTATTGCTTAAATAGTGCTTTACTGCGAAGGATCGTGCACATATACGTTTCATAACCGCAGTTCATACATATATGTATTTCATATGTTTGTTAGTCTTTGTATTGTTATTAAAAGCGAGCATGACTTTCTAACCGGAAAAGCTTGCGTGTAGATGCGTCTTTTTTTTCTTTTGTTTAAGTTCTTTAACCTCCCGAGTAAATCATTCGCCCTCTCAACGAATCTACGTGATATGCCATAATTACAAAACTACAAAGGTACAGCGAGCATGACTTTCCAACCGTAAAAGCGTACGTGTAAATGCATCTATTCTTTCTTTTCGCAACTGTCTACCTTTTGTTTGATGCTTACAAACAGTCTTTGTATTGTATATGTGCACGATCCTTCGCAGTAAAGCACTATTTAAGCAATAGTGAAAATCAGACCTGAAAAAATTCAGGCCTGTACGGGATTCGAACCACTGACCTCTGCGATAGTGCAGTGACCTCTGTGATAGTGCAGCGCTCTACCAATTGAGCTAACAAGCCAACTGGGAGCAAGCCATCAAATTAATTCGAATTCCAATCGAATTAATCTGATGGCCTGCTCCCAGTTGGCTTGTTAGCTCAATTGGTAGAGCGCTGCACTAGTATCGGAGAGGTCAGTGGTTCGAATCCCGTACAGGCCTGAATTTTTTCAGGTCTGACTTTCACTATTGCTTAAATAGTGCTTTACTGCGAAGGATCGTGCACATATACATTTCATAACCGCAGTTCATACATATATGTATTTCATATGTTTGTTAGTCTTTGTATTGTTATTAAAAGCGAGCATGACTTTCTAACCGGAAAAGCTTGCGTGTAGATGCGTCTATTTTTTCTTTTGTTTAAGTTCTTTAACCTCCCTAGTAAATCATTCGCCCTCTCAAAGAATCTACGTGATATGCCATAATTACAAAACTACAAAGGTACAGCGAGCATGACTTTCCAACCGTAAAAGCGTACGTGTAAATGCATCTATTCTTTCTTTTCGCAACTGTCTACCTTTTGTTTGATGCTTACAAACAGTCTTTGTATTGTATATGTGCACGATCCTTCGCAGTAAAGCACTATTTAAGCAATAGTGAAAATCAGACCTGAAAAAATTCAGGCCTGTACGGGATTCGAACCACTGACCTCTGCGATAGTGCAGTGACCTCTGTGATAGTGCAGCGCTCTACCAATTGAGCTAACAAGCCAACTGGGAGCAAACCATCAAATTAATTCGAATTCCAATCGAATTAATCTGATGGCCTGCTCCCAGTTGGCTTGTTAGCTCAATTGGTAGAGCGCTGCACTAGTATCGCAGAGGTCAGTGGTTCGAATCCCGTACAGGCCTGAATTTTTTCAGGTCTGACTTTCACTATTGCTTAAATAGTGCTTTACTGCGAAGGATCGTGCACATATACGTTTCATAACCGCAGTTCATACATATATGTATTTCATATGTTTGTTAGTCTTTGTATTGTTATTAAAAGCGAGCATGACTTTCTAACCGGAAAAGCTTGCGTGTAGATGCGTCTATTTTTTCTTTTGTTTAAGTTCTTTAACCTCCCGAGTAAATCATTCGCCCTCTCAAAGAATCTACGTGATATGCCATAATTACAAAACTACAAAGGTACAGCGAGCATGACTTTCCAACCGTAAAAGCGTACGAGTAAATGCATCTATTCTTTCTTTTCGCAACTGTCTACCTTTTGTTTGATGCTTACAAACAGTCTTTGTTTGCAATTGATATAAATTGGAGTCTCTCATGTTCAAGTTCACTGTCTGAGAAGAGTAGATCGACTTGAACTGAGCATCATTTACATTGGGGACAATTTAGACGAGAATGAAAGATATCGTTCGACTTTTTGCGACTGTCTCCTTGATAGTTGTTGTAGCTGGCCGTGCAAGAATGAGAGATCCAGCACCACAAGCTTCAGCACCTCAACGAGTTTGCAAAGCCACAGGAGCCTATGCCCGTGTTCCCAGTATCGATAACTGGTGTGTGTATAACTGCGCGCAAGGTTATTGCCCTTCCTCTCTCTGTACATGTGCGGTGGAACAGGGTGCCCCAGAAGCCCCTACTGAAGCGCCCCGAGGAGTCTGCAGAGCCACAGGAGCCTATGTCCATGTTCCCGGTATGGATAACTGGTGTGTAACTAACTGCGCGCGAGGATATTGCCCTTCCTCTCAGTGTAAATGTGGAGCCGTCTGAAGAGCCACAGGAGCCTATGCCCATGTTCCCGGTATGGATAACTGGTGTGTAAATAACTGTGCGCGAGGTTATTGCCCTTCCTCTCACTGTACATGTGCTTAATATTCTTGACAAGCAGTGCATTTTAGGTGTATACGCTAAGTTAAAATTCGTTAAATAAAGTGCGCTCTGATCGATCTAAAGATCATTTCATGTCACCCGGATATAGCAGCAGTTAGTTGTTACTCGCTGATTGTGTCAGAATGAAATAAAACCATGAAATTCATCTGAATAACTGCAACTTTTTTAAATGCAAAGATGATCCCTTTATGAAAGTTTTGTTCCTTATAACCTCAGTTAAATTAATAATTCAAGAGCAAACAAAAAGGATATTCGGAATACGTCCCCTCGTATGAATTTTCTTCAGTCCTTGATATGACTAATACAAAAAAGAGTGAAAAAGTCTTCTGTTACACTGATTGTCGAAGGTGCTCTTTGACCTTTTCTTGGTTCTTGTAAGTAAACTGAGAGCGATCGAAATTGTGCAATTAGATCTTTTAGATGTTGATACTTGTTGTCTCAAGTTTTAACAACGAACAGATATGACGCCTTGGCCACCGTACCTCGCTTTGTAAGATCTCTAACAAACTCGGTATCAGTTACTCAGTATTAAAAAGCAGCCTGTTACAAAAATATATTTTACGGCATTAAAAAGCTGCCAAGTGGTACCCCACACCCCTTCCACCCCTCCCTACACTCTTGTAAGCCCATTAAAATCGCGTTTTCTGTGTGGTCCTGTATAATCTCGTGCCCAGACCCTACCGTGTGACTGTAATTTACAACCGCTTGGCCGCGAAAGGTCGGCCGGGCACGAGACTGGGGCGACACGACCACGCCCTGTATTGTTAGTTGAAAATCGGAGGGTTTTTCAGGAACAAGCAATTCTCTACGGCAAACGATTGTTAGCTTTCGTTTGCCTGCGAATGTCGACAAAGCGTGCCAAATATATATGTATTTACTCAGGTAGTGAAAGCATTTTGAGTATTTTTGGAATCGCCGCACAGGCCATGTAATTGATATGTCAGTGTTCTGCATTGTAAGAAGAAATATGCGAATAAGTAAAAATCCGGCGATCCGGATGACCCTGAAAGCACCCGTTCTATATCCCTGCTACAAATAATGTCAAAGATATGCGAGAGTGCTGCCGGCTCACACGCAGTTAATGGACTTCTTGGACAAAAATAGCAAGATATCCGGCCTATAGAGTGGATCTCCGCGAGATCGCAAAGTAGTACTCACTAAACTCTCTGTTAATCAACCCAAACACAACTAAGCTTCTTGTGGTTGGCGTACCACAACTAACGCGAAACTTGTCTCTACCTTATGTCGTTCTATTGGGGAAGAATATTAAGCTCTCTCCTGTTGTACAAGACTTGGGGGTCTGGATCGACTCTGCCGTAACCTTTGACGACCACGTATCTAAACTGTTCTCAAGCTGCCTCTATAATTTACGTCGTATCAATAGGCATTCTGTTATATCGCCATTGTTAGCAGTGGAATTGCTGTATTTATCAAAGTCGGTTGGACCTCTCTTAAAATAGACGATTTGCACAAAAATACTGGCAGTCGGCCAGATGCTTGCAGAGTTACGTGAAAGAAATAAGAAAGTCGCCAAGACGATAGCTTTGATTGTGTTTGTATTCTCCGTTTGTTGGCTTCCCGTGGCCATCATAAGCTTAAGATACGTCGAGTACAACGAGTTTCACTTCTGGTCGGCGTTGCTTGGTTTGGCCAATTCTGCCCTGAATCCGTGCATTTATTTCTACCGACAAAAGAGTTATCGTCACGAGTTGAAAGTAGCTTTGGGAAGATTTTTGTCTGTTTCCTCCCAATCAGGCGCAAAGCGAGGAGACTGACTCGCGCGCGCGAATGCAGGGGGTTCCACGCGCTATTCACACCTTTTCCAAGTCTCTCCCGCTTGACTAAAGTAAAACAGAAATACTGCAAAGTAGGCTAGGTCGAAGAAAAGACAAGTGTGCGCCGCAATGAATAATTATCATTGTATTAAAATGTTTTGGCTAATACCGACTATTATTTTATAGCTGTGTCTCACAAGGACTGGGAACTACCGAATTCACGAATTTGATTGGCTGAAATCAATATTGAAAGCGGTTTAGATTTTCCCATCTAGACCGGCATCTAGACCGGTCTAGAAAAAAGGTACAAAGAATATAAAAAAATTGGCATATAAGACACAGCCATATAATAAACATCTTATTAACCGAGCTAGGTCGGTCTGTATGGGAGAATCTTGACCTCGGTCGCTGGTACAGACCTCACTGCGTTCGGTCTGTACTCGCGACGTCGGTCAAGATTCTCCCATACAGACCTCCCGCTCGGTTAGTAAGAACTCAATAAAGTCTCTCGTAAAGTTTTTAGTGAGTTGCAGCGCGAGAAAGGCTGCAAAAGCTTGATCATTCTTACAAAATTTGAGGTGATTTCCTCTGGAGGGGATACCAGTCTGGCACAGATAACGCCTTTATGGGTTTCCCTGAAAGGTTGCTGATTGAAAGTTCTTTGAAGTGTTTTGTTCAAGTACATTACAGAATGTCCCGGCCAAGTTTTCGATCGATACATGTTCCAATCTGCTTATCACGTGGATTGATGGGTAGAAAAACTAACGAAAAGCAAAACACAGCACGCTCTTTCTGCCACAACTTGAAAGGCGTTCGACAGGCTCGTGGACTGAGTGACTCTTTACCATAAACAGATCACGTTGCGAGGCAGGCGAGGAAAATAAGAATGGAAAATAAAAAAAAAAAAAATAAGTGGAAGAAGAAGACGACTACAAGATTTTTATTGCAAAACTCGATGGCATATGTTCTTGTTAGCTTCCGGTCGTCATATTTGTACCCCTCAGATGGATACAAACCTGGCGTTTCCAAACAAAGCTTTACGGATTTGAGTAAAACATTCCTTCGAATACTCCAGCACGAAACCTCGCACAGACCTGAATCGTTGCGAGACTTTTTGAATATTCATCTTCTTTTATCTCTTTGACTCTTGACTTTATTTTTCGGATGGCTTTGATGATAGGGCGACAGTGGCAATATAAAAAGAAAAATAAAATAGCATAGATGGTCACCAGTGTGTACCATCCACGACAAGTTCGGCCATCATCATTATCATCATCATCATCATCATCATCATCATCATCATCATCATCATCATCACCATTTTATTTGTTTGAGCAGGTTGAATTTTTATGGCAGCTATATAGCTGATGTGGACCTGCTATTTTCCCACCCATCCCACCCCAGGGGAGGACATCCATCACACAGTGATCTCGTGCGTGGGAAATTAACGTCTCCTACCCCTAACCCTGCAAGAGACGGGACCTCCATTTATTCGTCCCTATCCGAGAAGACTAGAATATCTAACCATTTCTTGATGTTAACGTTTGAGAAAGGTAGCATATTCTTCTTAATCATTTTAAGCCCTTGAGTGTTGGTCCGGCCGGGGCTTGAACCCTCGTCCTCCCGCACAACAGTCCAGCGCTCTATCCATTGAGCTAACCGGGAGGCGGTTAGGCCCGCCCTAGACACACCCCTTTATCCGCCCCCGAAAACACATGCACAAATAGTTAGATTTGAGAGTGAGTTTACTCTCAAATCTAGACTTCAGTTGTGTTTATAATTACATAACTCCCGTATGTTGATAAATTACCATAATTTCGTTATCTCTTTAACCAGTGGAGGATATGACGCGATTGTTTCTGCGAATTTTTTTTTCGAAAAAAATGCATGCATCAGTCATGCAAAGCGGGCGCGATATAAACGAGCGGGAGCTAGTCGGGAAGGTAAACGACATTCGATCATGGAGGGCTCCACCATGCTAAAGCAAACTTGAGAAACGAAGGATTTTAGTATTGTATACAGGCGGAACGATTGGAATGAAGAAAACAGATGGAGGTAAAAGATCGTTGAATAATTTTCCTCTATATTTTGTTTGGCGTCTCATGTTGTCAGACATGTTGTCTGATAACGCAATGATCATATTACTTATGCTTTGTTTCACTTTGTTTAGGATATCAGCCGAAATCTGGTCACCTTCAGTCGCAAATAAAGCGACTTCCTTTGTTGTATGATGTTGAATATGCAAAGATTGAACCCAAAGAAAGAAGAGTTAGCCATGCCGTAAGTCTATTTACAATAAGCGTGCGTGTTGAGCTGTTTCATAATCTGTCCCCTCGATTAACTATGGCTGTTTGAATGAATTGTTTAGGCTTTTGTGAAAAACGTTTTGTTTTTAAACCCTGCTGATCTGTTCGATGTGGTCTTAGCGAGCGATAATGAGCTGTTGATATTTGTAGCAATGTATTTAATTCGAGAGTTACTATAATTATTACAAAATGTCTGCGTCGACAAACGGGAGTCAAAATTTTTTTCTGTACATCCTTCGTCGGTGTTGAATTAATATGTAATCAAATTTTTTAAAACCTGTGTCTACAGTGCTTTTTAAAATTAACCAAGCTTACTTTCCTTTTCAAATTGTTTATTCACTCTTCGTCGCTCGACATATGTTTACAAACATGCTTGAGTGACTTACGCGTGATTACACGTCATAACCCGGCAAGTCAATGATTAACCTTTATCTTTAATAAGTATGCTCCTAAGACAGCAAAAAAAACTATATTAGGAGTTTCAAAATAATATCATAAAAAAAATAACAATAATTTCAAAAACAGTGGCACTAAGTAATGAAAAACAATTGGTTAAAACTCCTGATATAAGTATGATCTATGAATTACAAATAAATAAATATAAAAACAACAAAATATATTGAATGATTATATAAATATAGCTATAACATAATGTACTATTCCTAAACTAAAATATTAAAACAATTGATAGATGTCAATTAGATGACTTGATGGCTGCAAGAGCAATTGCCTTAAACTCATTTAAGTTAACGTCTTTGGTCCGTATCGCAGCTCAATTTGGAAGAGTCATTCAAAGATTGACTGTGTTTTAACCTGAAAGGAGTTACTTTTCTCTGCTAGACAGAGTTGTTGTAAACTTTGGCAACTATGAACTCTGTTAATTTAATTTGGAGGGGATACGAAATAAATTCAGCAAATTTTATGATAAAGAACTGTTTTTTTTTTAATAGGAGAGAAAAATGGAGTTTCCAGATGGTTTTTTTTTTGTTGGAAAAACTCATTAAGGATACTTGTGGTATTTTTCATATACCAGAAGGTGTAAAATTCCCATTTTTGTTGGATTCCCAGAGTTGTGGTCTAGCAGAGCCTGGTGGTCCATGGCGCCTTACTTTTGCTCTTGGGTGACTCAGGAATCTTAGTATTTTTCATAAAAAGCATATGCTGGGTACCCTGGATTTCAGTTTCAGAGCACTAGGCTCCCCTCAATTTTTCTTAGAGCACAGCTTTGATTCCCAATTTGCATGCTATTCATGTTATTTAGATATTTCTGCCTTGAAGCTAGTCCAGAGCATATAGATGAATTCAGTACCATAAATGAAGGTAGACAGACATTTATCGAGTATAAATAATGGTGATAGGGCCAAATGGAGTCCTATTTGTACAGGTAATCACATGATTTCGAGTGCAATTTGGAATAAATAAGCATGAGTAAATTTTTTCAGACTAACAAAATTGCATAAGCCCGTAGGGCGAGTGCAATTTGTGGTCTTTGAAAAAATTTACAAGTGCTTATTTATTCCAAATTGCACGAGAAAATCATGTGATTATGTATTAATAATATACATGAAAAAATACGAGGTAGCTTCTTGTAACTACGCAGAAGAAAAGCGCATGCATCAGGTGCAAAAATAATTTATTCAAACCCGCAAGTGACATTGACCTTGACATTGACCAATCATTCTGACCAATTAGAATGTCTGGTTTGTTTCTATCTTTACACTGAATTAACCCTCTTCTGCACTGAATTAACTCTCTTCTGCACTGAATTAACTGAAAACTGCATTCATCTTTACCAATCAGAACTGAGAAGTTTTTTCATGTATATTATTAGGTCTATAATCAAATGAGTGATTGACAAAATAGGACAGCTGTGAAGTAGAAGTCTGATTTGTCAATCATGGATATTGAAACGACATGAAGTTCTGTTACTAATTAATCATAACTATTACAATTTCTGAAAGAAAAAGTACCAAAAGGACCAGCAAGACCACAGAGATTGATTGACAAAAGCGACTATCAAGGTATTTTTGAAAACAGTGACAGTGAAAGAGAATTTGATGGATTTTAGTCTTTAGATAGTGGAACAGTGATCCTTTGTAAACATTTGCAATTTTCTGCAAATGTTTCCACTTAAGAAGACAGTTTTCTTTCATAGTGAAGTTGTTTTGTTTTCAAATGAGAAATTAAAAAAAGAATGAGTTGTCTCAACTTTTTGGGTTGATTGCATTAATTGTTACTGCAAAAACTTTTTTCTCCTGAGATCTGGTCAATAGTTCAGAGAACAGCCTATACATAGGTGCGGCGTATACATGCGTAAATATGATCCATTTTGGGAAAATATATATGGAGACAAGGTCTAAAGTTAAAAATGCCTCCATTTTGGAAGTTTCCCATTTTTTTAAAATAAGTGGTTATTTCTATGGTTATTGTGATCAGTTCTATGGATTTAGCTGGTGGGACTTAGTATGATTGTCTGATTACAGGTGTTTGATTACAGCCAAGTCATGCAAAGATTCTGATTACACTGTCTGATTACAACTCTACAGACTATAAGTAGTGAAAAATGAAGCAGCTAATGCAGCAATCACATCTGAGGAAATTACGATGGTTGATATGATTTATTGTGATCAGGAGATTGGCAATTAATGGGTTTCCAGACTCAAATTGAACAATTATGTTTATATAGAGAATAAAATACCAACCCAGGTGATACCAATTTGAATTCCATGTCTACAAGCAACCATGTTTTATTCTTTATAGAATTGCATAATTGAATGAAATCTTGCTATCTAATTGGTTAATGAAGCATGGTATCTAGCATGGAATTGTGGGTTGAAAATGAGGCTATAGTTATAGTTTCCCATCTATGTATATGTTGTGGTTCAATTTTATCCTTAGTTCAAATTTTATTTTCCTTTGTTCTCGGTCATGTTAATGTATGATAATGAGTTTGAAACAAAGGGAAATAAAATTTGAACCAAGGATAAAATTGAACTACAACATATACGTGACAACTATCGTCAAATAGTAACGCCAATACTGCAAAAAAATTTTCCTACAATGTCATTTAAAATGTTTTCAAAATTATTGTCACCATTTGAAGAGCCAAAACCAAACAAAAGCATTTTTCAAAGGGAGCTGGAGGTTCTTCTTGCCTTTGAAAAGGCTTTCTGGAGTGCATGCTCTGGACGAAAACTAACAATATTGATGCAGTTTTCCTTTTTTTCTCATTTTTATTCATTTATGCGATTCAAGGAAAATCCATTACCTGACACATGGATTCCGCATTAAATTGCCCATGAAAACCAGTATCAATACGTGCTCTCCTTTGCTCAAAATTAGGACCCACCCTGCCAACAAAAGTCTTGAAATTAAGCTCTCTACCTGCTTTTAAACTAACTATTTTAAAGTTTCTTTTGGGCTTAACTTTTTAGTGTATCACAGTATAGCTCTTCAATAAGTCACATTTACTTGTTGTTTACCATTACTCAAACAGCATATCAGCCCATGGAGTGCGAGTGCTATATTATATTAAAGAATACTTACCTCTCAAAGACTCATCAAACATGACAATCGGCGATTGGGTAGAAATCGCACTGGATATTAAAGACAATTACAGTAAATATGATGGGTTTGTGGTGATACATGGAACAGATACAATGGCTTACCGTGTGTCTGCTTTGTCATTTAGGCTGGAGAACCTTGGTAAATCTGTGATCTTTACTGGTTCACAGGTAAGATGTCCCACTTTTGAAACTTTTCATTAACCACTTAGTTGGTAAAGTGAGAGAGTCATAGATATGATTGTGTGACAATGTTATGCAGAAATTCTGTCAAGTTTTAGTGTATTTATTTGCCTTCATGCATATGAACTAGTCTAAGAAAGTAAATTAAGATTACTTATGGCTGGATTAAGGTGGGTGTAATCTTGTAGTCTAACAATCTTTGAATGCTGTCCTTCAGTAACATTTTGGGTAAAACAATAAAAACACCAATGTGGCCTTGAATTACTGTAAAATATCATAGAAGTCCGAGCTTTCGCTGCTCAACGGCATCATCAGGGATGGAGTCTAACAGTTTAGGGTCCAGTTATTGAAAGAGTGAATGATTGTAAGCGACAGATAAATGGCCATGCAGTGGATAAGTGTTAAAACTATTTATTACACTATCCATCACCTAGAGATATTTGCAATGGATAGCAAGAATTTTTTATTTTATCAGGTTCCAATTTATGAGCAGAGAAATGATGGGCGTGACAACCTGTTAGGTGCACTAGTCATCACCGGGCACTACATTATTCCTGAGGTTTGTTTCTACTTTCCTCCACTATAGAGGTTTTGCACAGCAGCCATGTTGGATGGCAGGAACAATAAAAATATTTTGCATAAGAAAGAAAACTTTTTCCCATGGGTAAAATAATCTATTGTTCCTGCCGTCGAACATGGCTACTGTGCAAAACCTCTATAGAAAACCACCGCTGGTGGAACAGGGCATTATTGAATTATCAGTAAAAATTACTGTATCTAAAGGAAAAACGTGTTGTAATCAATATATTAGTGTTTTGATTTTCTTTTTGGCAGAATAACTGAGTGTGTTTTTCCCTTCATCAGGTTACTCTGTTTTTTGCTGGATGTTTGTATCAAGGCAACCGTTCCACCAAAGTGAGTGCTGGGAGCTTTGATGCCTTTGACTCCCCAAATCTTCCTCCTTTGGTGACCATGAAGGTGAACATAGAAGGTAAAAGCATATTTAACCCTTTACACCCTAACATCAGTATGCATATTCTCCATACTGTTCTCAACACATTCCCTTAGGTGCTGACAAGGAGAATTTGTTTAACAATCAAAAGCTTCTTTAGTTGGTGATCATTTTGTATATTCTCGTGACCTTAATGTGTGATTCAGGGGTGATATTGTAAGGAAAAATTAGATACTAATTACTGTTTGGGGTCAAAGGGTTACAGGTTACTTCAAAAATGGTTTTGAAAATGTCATTTACCCTCTTCCCTTTAGGAATAGACATATATGTTTCTGATTAGATTGTTGAGTGTGAATGCATTTTCATCTGTAAAACTCAACTGCAAGGTTATGTCTCTGGAGGTGAAAAAAAATTAGTTATCAGACACTGTAATCTGTCTAGAAATAGTGAAATGCTTTTAAGCATTTCAAAACCTCTTGTGTGGTCTTAGTTAATTTTCTAACTCTGCATCCCTTAACCCTTTAAGTCCCAGAAGTGATGATTCTGTAACTTCGTTCTAGAATCACATCATTACATAAAGTCTTGCATTCTGATCGATTATCAGATCATTGCAGTTAAACGGTTAATCTATTCCCCAGAAGGAAACCATTCTAGATTTTTCATAAACTTTTGGTGAAATAAGTGGCTTCTAATGATGTTATTTCCCAGCTTGGAATGTCCAATGCCTGTGCAACTTTATTTAATTCTTACAGTACAGTGGGATGCAATATTCCGTTCAAACAGTCTTAACAAGTTCACAGTTTGTTCCAACATGAATCCCAACATTGGACTACTTAGGCTCTTTCCAGGGATTACATCAGAAACTGTAAGTTATCAGAGAATCCCTTTCAAAGTAATAGTAGTTTTGTTTGTTTGTTTTTTTTTAATCCAATGAATATATAATGTTACATTACTTTTGTAAATGTACACCAATGGTAAAACACATACACATGAATATATTGTATGCAAATGAGTATGAATGTATTTCTCATCTTTTTTTTTTCTCTTTCTCAGGTGAAAGCATTTCTAAAACCTCCCATGCTGGGTGTGGTCCTGCAGACATGTGGGTGTGGAAATGCTCCTAACAACCGCGAGGACATCATTTCTGACATAAAGAAAGCTACTTGCCGAGGATTTTTAATTATCAATTGCACTCAGTGTCTCCATGGTCCTGTGGTTGATCAATATGCCACAGGAAAGGTAAGAACTTTAAAAGCTAGGGTTACCTCTTTCATCTCACCTTGTCTCCTCTCAAAAATCTGACTGTGCAGCATTGAATTCAAGTTTAGAAGTATTCTGACCACCTTTAGGACACTTAAACCCCTAAGATCTGATTGTTAATTCTCCACTCTAGCTGCTGCACATTTCCTTGTAAATTAGGTACAAGAATTTATTGTTATATCTAGATAACAACTTCTAACTGATAAGTTTAAGTTTTCTCATCACTGGTTTGCTTGATAATGTATGGATATTACAATGAGAAATTACATAATAATGAATTACTATTGGTTATCTTATGATGTGGTCACTTATGATGTGGTCACTTAGGATGTGAATCATGACCTTTCAACTACACACTGCTTGTCTTCCTCTGGTCTCCCGAAACCAGTCGACCATATTGCCCGATAAAGACTAACAGTATTCACTCAAATTGTCGCGACTTGCATCATAAGTGACCACATTGTGAGACAAACGTTAATACCTTATTATTATGGTACTTTACCATGATGAACAAGCACAACCTTTTTTTGAGCAGCTACATGGTTAATGACTGGATATTGCAACTGTGTTTGGGACAAGATGAGGTCACAGCTCAGATCCCCCCTGGCCACACCCCTAGTAAGGGAAGCTAAATGGTTAATGACTGGATATTGCAACTGTGTTTGGGACAAGATGGGGTCACAGCTCAGATTCCCCCCTGGCCACACCCCTAGTAAGGGAAGCTAAATGGTTAATGACTGGATATTGCAACTGTGTTTGGGACAAGATGGGGTCACAGCTCAGATTCCCCCCTGACCACACCCCTAGTAAGGGAAGCTAAATGGTTAATGACTGGATATTGCAACTGTGTTTGGGACAAGATGAGGTCACAGCTCAGATCCCCCCTGGCCACACCCCCAGTAAGGGAAGCTAAATGGTTGATGACTGGATATTGCAACTGTGTTTGGGACAAGATGGGGTCACAGCTCAGATCCCCACCTGGCCACACCCCTAGTAAGGGAAGCTAAATGGTTAATGACTGGATATTGCAACTGTGTTTGGGACAAGATGGGGTCACAGCTCAGATCCCCCCCCTGGCCACAGCCCTAGTAAGAGAAGAATTTACCACATTAGGATTGTTCCTGGGTGGTTTAGGGCAGAGTTTAAATGGAGAGAGGTTATCAAAGACTGAGTCAGAAACCTCAGTACAAAGGCTATTGTATTTGTTTGTATTGACACCTCAGCAGTTAAATTGTTGTTGTTGCTGACACATTTGTTATCAGGTGTTGTTAGATGCAGGGGTAATTCCTGGCTCAGACATGACACCTGAAGCTGGACTCACTAAACTTTTGTTACGTGTTGGGAAAAACGGAGCTCAGTTTGAATGAGAAACGAGAGGTAATGTATGTTGCCGGGTCAGTCTGACCACTTCAGTTTCAATCTGTTCTTACTTCTTTGTAGTTTAGTTCTGTTAAATACTGTAATTTTCTTACTTCTTTTTTTTTTTTCCAGCTGATTCGAAATAATATTCGCGGAGAGCTCACTGTTGCTCCTACAAAGGAACAGTTCTCTCTAAAAGACAGCTCATTCATCGCTGCTGTAGCATCGTCATTACAGATTAGCTCCAGCAAGGTTATCATTTTATTAGTTACCTTGTTTCCTCGAATAAACACCCACACTCAAATAAATGCTCACACCCAAATAAATGCCTATATTTTCTAATGTATTGACAAGGAGAATTCGTTTAACAATCAAAGCTTCCCAGTTTGGCGATCATCACCTTTATTCTTGTTATCTCAACATAAGTGATTTACCAGAAATTAGATACTGGTCACCCTTTGGGGTTAATTAGGGTCACCGATAATCATAAGAAAGAAAATGATAAGAAAACAAACAACGGAAGTAAGCTATCTTGCTCACGAACTTTAAAAAATTGGCATCGCTTACATAAGAGAGTGTGGTCTCTCTCAAATGAAAGTGCTAATATATAAAATAAAAAAGTTAGTATGCTCCTGACGTCACCGAGTAGGATGCCGGTTAGTGTTCCTTCCCTTACTTAAGACAAGCCTGTTCACACCCTCCCCCCCTTTCCCCGTCTGCCCCTCGCCCCTTTCCCCGTCTGCCCCTCGCCCCTTGCCCCGTCTGCCCCTCCCCCCTTGCCCCGTCTGCGTGGACATGGAATACTTTTTGTACGAGTTTTGACTTTAATTTCAGGAAATAAAATTCATAAGGCAAGCTCTCCTTCCTGTGCTCATGAGCTGTGCTGCAAGTGCTGGAAATGTAAGGACAATGGAAGAACTTCTGAATCAGGTAGGGAAGGCACATTATGCCGTCGGCTTTTGTCGTGAACCATTCTTCTCATACAGCCACAGATGATTCGCTTTTGTTCCTGCCAGAGGGAAGCGCCTTCCCGTCATCCCATTTACCGCTTGCCACTCTGACTCACACTCGACTAAATTGTAACGGACACTGGCAGGCTAAGCTTGCTTACTGTGACCTAGGTTGACGTCTCTTGTGATCAACAATTTCCAAACTGCCTTTTAAAGCGAAAGTGAATGAGGCCTTTTTCATTGAAAAAAATCTCGGTTTGAAGGGACGAGCGAAAGAGTGGAGCGAGCGAGGAGGAAACAAAATTTCCTCCCAGACCCCTGCCGTTTCCTGCTCGCCCGCGTTTTTGCATGTGTTTACTGGCCTAGAACATGATTGGGTTCAATATGGATTTTCTGTATTTTTTTTTTTTTTTTTTTTAGGGTGCTAATGTAAATGCCACCACGGACTATGATGGTAGGACTCCTCTTCATATCGCATGCGTAGAAGGCAACACAGAAGCGGTCCAATTTCTTCTGGAAAATGGCGCAATAACGCAAGCTCCAGACAGATTTAAATGTTCTCCTTTAGACGATGCAATTAAATTCCGGCACAAAGAGATCGTCAAAACCCTTCGGAAAGCTGGTGCACAGCTTATGAAATCTTCAATGGAGACAGCGGTTGAACTTTGTCGCTTGGCAGCGAAAAATCGAGTGGATGACTTACTCGTGTGGCAGCTCGCGGGAACGGATTTAAATTCCAGTGATTACGATAAAAGGACGCCTCTCCACGTGGTGAGTTTATGATATTAAGAAAGACGCGTTCAAAGATTTCAGCCCTTTAACTTTGATTGATTTTGAATGATATCCGGGATTTCATTGTCTTCAGGGACTATATTGTTCCATGATTGGTGCTGAAATCTCGCACCCTTCCATGCAAGCTGACTCTAATCGCGGCTGTTTCCCGCGCTTTGTCTTGTGGCCTTACATTGCTCCGTGATTGGTGCAGAAAACTCCCATCCATCCATGCAAGCTGACTCTAATCGCGACTATGTCACCCGCGTTTTCCCGCGCTTCGAGCAATTTTTGCTTTGAACTCCCATTGGCTCAAGGTAGTATTTTTCGCATTTGGTTTGCTTTTTCTGATTGGCTGTGTTGAATACGTTGTTGTTTTTTTTTTTTTTTTTTTTTTTCCATTGAAGAGATTCAGAGAAAATGTACCCTCTGCTGGAATCATACTTTTGGTTGGGTCTTTTTTTTTTTTTTTTTAACCTTTAGTGACTTGCATCTGATTTATCGTACTATATCACCCTTAAATCAAACATTAACGTCATGAAAACAAGGGAAATGCTCACCAACTAAGGAAGCTCTTGGTTATCAGACAAATTCTCCTTGTCAACACTTCAGGAAGTGTATAGAGAGCAGTGTGGAGAATATGCATACTGATGTTAGGGTGTGAAGGATTAGACTTTTCTTCATGTTTTGAATTTCAGGCCGTTTGCCGCAACAACGTAGATACTGTTGCCTTCTTGCTGGAGCATGGTGTAAACCCTTACCTCCGTGACATTTTTGGCAGCACCCCCTTGGACGATGCTAAGTCGTATGAATTGGTCAAGATTATCGATATGTTAGACGAATACTGCGGAATAAAGCAGTTTAATGTTCTCTCACTAACTGAATGATCTTGAATACTTATTTTACATGTCTTTTAAATATGGACAAACAGCTTGTTTCACGTTTTCAGTTGGTAAAACAGGGCGAAATAGTAAACAGCGCGCCAGTAGCGGCTGGGTGAAAAAATGAGGGAAGCTTGGGTCGAGTAGCGAAGAGAACTCCGGTATGCAACCCGACCCAACCTCCTCTTTCTTGCTTCTTTGGCGCCGTTTTTAGTCGCGCATCATTTTACCGACTGAGTGCCTCGAACAAGCTGATGAACAAATGGATTTAGAAGATTGAAAGTGAAATGTTGTAAATAAGGAAAATATGTTCAAATTAACTTAAGTCAAGGAGATTGTAGTACAGTTAAGACTACCAGAGAGAGATGTTTTCAATATGAGGAAGATTGCGCGCGAGTGACTTAACATTATTTAGAAAGGAAAGCGAGGTAGCCGACTTTTAATTCTCACGCGACTGGCAAATTTTTGAAAACGATTAAAAACTTGTTATTGACGAGATACTAAGGACAAGTTTCCGTAACGGCCGCTTAAAAAAACCTGCATCAGTTTTAACTTTGCAATACTCCATTGAAAATCGCTCTTTCAGCTGAAACGGCAAAATTGGGAAAGTTGTTTTAAAGTTATTTTTAAAGGCTGTCAACTATTTGAGGGATGTGATGTTATTTATTTTTGTATATGTGTTTTGGGTCGCTGACATAGATTTTATTTATAGAAATCATCAAAGTATTTATTCACCATTCGAAGGAGCATGTAGTATGTAGGCATTTTATTTACACGAGAAAAGAAGTTTCAGTGTTTCGTTCACCAAATTTGCCTTAATATGTTTGTTTGTATTCATGCGAGCGCCAACCGCTATTTTGTTTGTCTGTTTTTATAACCCTGTAACTCCAAAGATCTGATTGTTAATTCTACCCTCTAGCTGTTACACATTTTCTTGTAAATTAGTTATGGGAATTTTTAGACTTTCTCAAAGTCGTTCACTTGGTTTTCTGTTCTTTGTACATGTGTTTTAGGTCGCTCTCATAAATTTGATTTATAGAAATCATCAAAGTATTTATTCATCATTCCAAGGAGCATTCGCTCGGCTCGGCTCGCGCTTCGCGCTCAAAAGCGCGACTTGTGAGGTAGGGAATTTCGTGTTAGATCAGGATAACAATTTTTAGCTGATAAGTTTGAGTACTCCCATTACCTGTTTGGTGGATAATGTATGAATGTGGTAGGAAGAAGTTTCATGTTAATCACATGTGGGAGTGAAAGGGTTAATGGGTTAAGAAACCTTAACGTGAGAATTGTATTTTCATAAAGTATAAGCTGAGTAAAGGAAATTTTGGGAAACTATGATTCTGTGTTTTTTTTGTTTTGTTTGTTTTTTGAAGATCACTCTTAAACTTACACTTGGGGAAAGTGACCTTTACGTAGGTCTGGTCATATACTGGGAGATACGAATGCGAAAGTAATAACAAATAGAAAAGAAAACAGTGTCAGACATAAAGTATTCTCACAAGACATGGCGAACTCCTCCCATTTCGCTCTCATTTTTTGCTCACAAGCTTTAAATTATATCAGAAGCTAATGACTCAGATTCATTGTTATAAGCTTCTGATTATACGTAACGCTAGTCACGCAGCACCGCACGTCAACATGATAAATTGGGTGGCAAACCGGTTCTCGTGTAAGGTAAGGCAGCAAGAGACGAGCACGTGAGCAAGTCGTGGCTTCACTCTTGTTGGAACCTTTGAGAGCTTGCGAGAAAGGAAGCAACCAAAATAGTATCGCTGTTTCTTCCTAACATTGTGCTCACCGTGTATCAAGAAGAAAGCTAGCAATGGTAACGGGATGGCCGGTTGAAGGTGTGTCTTTCAGCCTATCTTGTCAGTTCAGAATAGCACTACACCCATTTCATTCTTGAGTGAAAGGGAGCACTGATTTTCGTTTAAAGAACCGTAGTCTTGTATGCTTATTCATATTAGGTTCCAAATGATTTTGTATTATTTTTCACTCGTTTTCTCAATATTTTAAGAGAACTTTTCCACTCCCTTCTCTGACGAAAATTTCCAATCCTTTCACCGTTTTTAAATAAGGCTCGGTTGTTCAGCAAACAAAGATGGCGAGTTCCCTCACTCCAAATATGAACTTTTTTATCAGCGATTTCGGAACGTTATGAATGATCCCTGCAAGAAAATCTCGGTGAACTCCAGGACAAGCCTAAAAACACTTCAGGAGTGTGGCGAAAATGACGACATTTCTGTTACAACAGGTTGCTCAGAAAAGTGCGCAGTATCGCCGAGCACGAAATTTCCGCCCTCGACATCAGCGAAACAAACAATGCAGTCAGCTTCTGGCTCGGACGCTGCTGACAGTGATGTTGGAATGAATAGGCGATCATTTCATGCACAGTTGTCCAGGAGTTTCTTTCAGTCGCGATCTTCGAGTTCGTCCTCTGTAGATGGTGGTCCGTCGAGTCCGTCTAAAAGCCGTCTGGGCACGGTTCCTGTGGAAGACCCTATCACACATGAGAATGTTGTAAACAGTAAAGTTTTGTTGTTGTATACTGGTGGTGCGCTTGGATGGAAATTAGATCCAAATCTAGAAGGTAAATATTCCAAAGTAAGGAATATAATTACTTATGATGTGACCGATTGCTTACAGGGACTAAGAGAAAAGAACCCTAGCTGATTTTAAATAACGGGTTTTGAGGATATTTTTCTTTTGAGCAAAAACTACTCTCCCCCCCCCACTCCCCTGAAAAAAAATTCGGTGGGGTGAGATGATATTAACTCTACTTTCAAAGCATTGTTGTAAAGTAAAGACTTACATCTTGATTTGGTGCAAGGCGATGTTTTGATTCCCATACTTGGCTGCACAATATGTACCTATGTTGATAAGTCTCCTAGGAGTCAACTTGTTCCTGCTAAGTTAACCACTGGTTTTGCAGGATTCCATCTTGATAAAAAGAATATACTGAAGGAGCTGAAGAAGCTCCCCATGATGCATGATGTGGAGTATGTTGACTACATCCACAGCAATGTACTGGATGATATTCCAGAGGAGGGCATCGAATCAGACACAATAGTGATGCCGTGAGTAAATGGGAAAACTTTAACCTCTGGCACTCATAGGCTCTCAATAAGAAAATTGTCGAGTTAGCTGCAGTTGTTTTAACCCCAAATACATTGTATAAAATGTATAATACTATGAAAAGTGCTCAAAGTCAGGGTAATGGTAAATTCAAATGACCCACATGGTGTCAGAACATTGTATTAGTCTCTGTTGCATGAAAGGGCCAGAAGTCAGGGCACCGTGTGACTGGATGCAAGTTTATTATTGGTTACACCCAAAATATTTTATCAGGTTTACCTACATTTTGCTGGAACTCATTTAAACAGTGAACTCTAAAATATAACAGAAGAAGTTGCAAGGAGATTGGTGAAGTTTTAATGACAATCGGCCCACCATGTATTGTTTCTTTATTTCTAATCCATTTAGTGTCAGCAAGTATGGAAAACGTGTCTTTGTTGATGTTCTCGAGATGAAGGAAAGTCATGTAGTAGTGCACTCTAAAGATCAAGACATTCAAGACTGGATCCACATTGCACTCCAAATCAAGGAATGTTATGAGAAATATCATGGATTTGTTATTCTTCACGGCACAGATACCATGGCTTACCTTGCATCAGCAATCTCATTCATGTTTGAGAACCTTGGAAAGTCCGTGATCTTTACTGGTTCTCAGGCAAGTTATAAGTCCAGTGCCCTAATCACTTAGCCACACTGCCTTTTGATATTGTCATCTTCTTTCAGATGCCAGATAATTTGACTCATGGTTTGCTGTATTTACCTGTTTAACTAATTTGCTGGATTTATTTTGTGTAGTATGCTTTGAGTGATCATCTAAATGATGGAAGGCAAAATCTACTTGGAGCTTTAATGATTGCTGGCCATTATGTCATCCCAGAGGTAAATTTTACTGAGTATAAGAATGACAAGTGTGACTTTCATGAAAAGGTAATACTATGAGATAAAATTAATGCAATACAGGATTTTTTAATTCTTTATTTTAAGTTGATTGCAGGGCCTTGCAGAATACTGATTTTGTTTGTCTTACCGTCTCTTTCATCATCATCATCATTATTAACATTGTTATTATCAATAAAAGTATTTTCTTTTATTATCATTTTTTCTCCTATTTTTCGTAAAAAAAAAAAAACCATGTTATAAATACCTCTTATTTTTTAATAAATCCTACGCCAGGTGACTTTGTTCTTCCATGGAAAACTGTATCGTGGCAATCGAGCCTTGAAGGTTGATGCACGCAGATTTGGTGCCTTTGACTCTCCAAACTGTCCTCCTTTGGCAACAGTAGAAGCTGGTATTGAAAGTAAGTGGTAATGTTGTTCAAGCTTTGGATGACTTGTCCAAATGTGGTTCTTTTAAGAAGATACAGGACAGAGTTCAATCTGCTAAGAATATATGAAAATCATATATTTGAACTGCGGTTAAAGAAACACATATGAGAACGATCTCAGTGAGGGGCACTATTTAAGCAATAGTGAAATTAAGACCTGAAAAAAATTCAGGCCTGTATGGGATTTGAACCCATGACCTTTGCGATGCTGTTTCCTTTTTTTACTCATTTTTATTCAGTTATGTGATTCAAGGAAAATCCATTACTTCATTTGTGAATTTGGCATTAAATTGTAATAGTTTTGAAGGCTGGCAGTAGATATTTACTATGCTGCTGCGAACCCTTAATTAACTTCCAGAAGTGATTAGCATTTAACTTCTCCTTATAGTATCCATACATGATCCAGCAAACAGGTAGTGAGAATAATCAAACTTATCAGGTAGAAGTTGTTATTTTGATTGAACACCAAATTCTTGTAACTAATGTACAAGGAAATGTATAGCAGCTAGAGGGGAGAATTAACAATCAGATCTTGGGAGTCAAGAGGTTAAATAGGGGCCAAAGGTTTACGAATTTTCATCATAGACTCTTTCTTTTCTTATTTTAATTAACACAACAAAATGAAAATGTCATTTTTATCTCAAAGAGCTTATTTGCTTTATTTCTGTTTGTCTTTTTAATTCCAGTTGAGTGGGAGGAGCTCTTTTATGAAAATCAAGCAAGTAAATTTGAAATCCACACAAAGATGAGCTCAAGAATAGGAGTGCTGAGAATTTTCCCTGGAATTACGCAAGAAGCAGTTAGTATTACCCTTTCAACCCTGAAGAGAGACTGACTTCTAATTTCTCCTTACAATATCACACTTAAATCAAGTATCATTTCCTTTATTTTCCTGACCTTTATACACCGAATGCAAATATGGCGTCCAATTTGAATTATAACATAACCAAAGTAAAGCGCGCGCTCTGATTGGTCAATTTAGCGTCCCCCATTTGCCCATGGGTGTACGCTGCTGACGTGAGCAAATGCAAAGACTATTTTTCCGCGCGCGCTTGTTTTTTTCTGGTCGCGTAAGATTTGTTAGATAAAAGGGAACTCTTTAACAACAATGTATCAATGTTATGTTATAAAACAAATGGTAAACACCACAGCGTACACTATTGAGTTATGGATGCACTTGGGAGGTTTGCTAAGCACTCAAGAAGCTAGAGTCGCTCTCGGCTATCGCCTCGAGCGACTCTTACGCTTCTTTCGTGCTTAGCAACCTCCCGCGTGCATCCATAACTCAATAGTGTACGCTGTGGTGTTTACCATTTGTTAATTGCCATTGTTCTGGACTCACTAACCTCGTCTTCACGTGGAAACACAAAAGGATTATTACATGTGTGAGAGGCTAGTCAGTCCAGAACAATGGCAATTCAAATCAGATGCCATATTTGCATTCGGTGTATAAAGGTCATGAAAATAAAGGAAATGATCACCAATTTAAGAAGCTCCTGGTTGTGAAACAAAATTTCCTTGTCAGCACCTTAGGAAATGTATAGAGAACAGTATGGAGAATATGCACACTGATGTCATGGTGTACAGGGTTAAATCCTCACCCCTGCTTCATGTTACTGCAGTTTAATCCCAAATATCAGTGTGCCATACTTTCTCCATACTTTTACACATTTCCTTCAGACAATGTGAATTTTTCAAAAAAAAAAAACAAAACAAAAGGTGCCAAACTTTGCTTTATTTTCAACCCATGAAAAACATACCCGAATAACCCCTGTGACTGCAGTAATCGTAACCTCACAACACCACGATGATCAAGACGATTTATTCGGTACGAAAGATGTTGACGGTATGTGGGTTGAAACTTAAAAACAATAAATGAATACGAAATTACAACAATTGACTAGTAAAACTGACTGGAATGAAATACACTGAACGAACTGAACAAACTTGAAATGACAATACTTACATTGTTACGATTTCTACGAAAGTGCTGGATGAATATAAACTGCCCAAAGGCGAAATAAAGATAAACTGGAGTAACTGCATAAAGCGAACTACTGTATGACTAACGGAAGACTAAACTCTGAACTGCGAAAAACTAATTTATATATGCGAAAACGACTAGCTAACTTAAAGTGCAGTTAACGCCTATATTACGAAAGAAACTAATGAACGAAGATACGTGACATAGAAACAACAGAAGCTAACTAACCAGCGAAAAAATACTAACGAACGACGAGAAACAGCGACAACACAGAGACACCCTAATGATTGATTGAATGAGAAAAACAAAAAGAAAAACATTCCGCACGCTAAGACCCTACAACCCTTTTCTAAGTTCTCCTTACAATATCACCTTTGAAACACGCAGTAACTTCACGAGAATAAAGGAAATGATCACCAACTGAAGAAGCTCTAGATTGTTAAACAAATTCACCTTGTCAGCATCTTACGAAATATATAGAGAACAGTTTGGAGAATAAACATACTGATGGTTAGGGTTAGTCACCAACGACTGGGTGAAAAGCAGCTGAGGTTCTTGGGACGTTCTAATTATTTTTCATGCCATTCCCTTCCCTTCCAGGTACATGCTTTTCTTGAGCCTCCAATCCAAGGAGTTGTTCTTGAGACCTATGGCAGTGGTAACGGCCCTGATTCACGAAAAGAACTCTTAGAGGAGATACGAGCCGCGGCTAAACGTGGAGTGATTATAGTGAATTGTACTCAGTGTCTGTACGGTCATGTTGTGGATTCGTATGCAACAGGAAGGGTATGTTCTTGGTTTAGGAAAAACATTTGAGTGATTGCTGTAATGCTTTGATCAAGGTAATCAGATTCATGGTCAGTCAGAACAACTAAAAATGTCACAAAGAAGCCTTGAGAACTCAGGATAAGGGCAAACGAACCGCTAGAAGCGTGGGAAAGCACTGGTGACTGTGTCACGTGTAATTTTTGGTTTTCCATCTGATTGATGGAGAGGATGGCGAGAGTTTTCTTTGGACCAATCACAGAGCGTATTAAGGAGTAACCGAAGAGCACACCGCAACTCTTTTTACACGTGACACAGTTTGGAGGGCGAAGGAAAAAACAACAGACAGTTTTCACATTCAATAAGATGCAAGCCTGCTAAGCTTGCAGTCAATTGGATGTGTGATGCAAACAAAGACGACCCGGCGCAAAAACTGAGCTTCAAAGCTACTCATTCTTCCGTCTCACAGTCTTCTCGCGCAACACTTTAAGGCCAACAAGATGCAAATAAACCATTGGGTATTCTTTTGTATTATGAATACACGAACGAACTCCCTCAACCTCGTTCCCAGGACCTTTTCGCTTAGTCGGGGGTGGGGTAGGAAAAGGCCCTGGGAACGAGGTTGGAAATCTCTACAACTACTTTTAATTTCTAACTGAAAAAATTCTCCATTTATTTCCTGATTCGAGTAGATAACAGTAACTGAAAGATGTATTTGTCTCCACGTCAGGTTTTGGTGGAAGCTGGTGTAATCTCAGGAAATGATATGACGGTTGAGGCAGCGCTAACCAAACTCTCCTATGTACTTGGACATGATGAGCTCTCGCTGGAAGAGAAAAAAGAGGTGAGAATTTCATTTTGTTATTTTATTGTCATCATTTTCTAGCAAAGGGAGGTATTGTGATATAAAAGGTGGATCAATTAAAGTTTCTGCAGAATCAATTTACTTAGTATTTTTGCTAGGTTTTGGTCAGTCTCAGAGGAACCTTGACAACTGAACTGAAGGTTGTGAGAATGTGTTAGAGATAAGAGTCCTGTTTGGAACATGTGGGTTGGGGTGGGGGAGGGGGTTGAGTGAGTGGGGAAGTAGGGGGAGGGAGGGTGGAATAATTCTCCCACCACAGTAAAGGAGGAGGATTGCTTCTTCAGTTTGGTCATGTTGAAAAAAGAAAAGGAAAAAAACAAAAATTCAGTAATGAAAGAGCCTTACTATGTGAGAAAAAAAGCTAGAACCTTAAAATGTTTTTTTTTATGAAAAGTGACGTGTACTGTTCACTGTATGACTTTAGATGATGAAAAAGAATCTACGTGGAGAGTTGACACTGTACAAAAACGAAAAGATGCAACAGTTTTCTTTGCGGGACAATGAACTGATCGATGCCGTAGCTTCACATTTCAAAGTTGGTTCAACCGAGGTGAGCAAAGTTTATCTTAGATCAGACTCGGTTATAAGCTTGCTACCGCGCCTTTTTTTTTCCATCCGTATTTTTTTAATAGTATTTCCGAGTGATTTCATGGGATTCCGAAAGTAGCTGTGAGTGCGTTCGTTTGCTAAGTAACGATTATTTTTGTAGCAAGGATGTTATAATTAAGTATTTTGTTCCTCATAATACTGGACTTGAAACGACGGATGATGGAATGCTCTGGCGACTTAAACTTTTCTCTCGAGTTTCTTAGACACTGATTGTTCACCCATCATATCGTAATAATTCATTTCCGTACTCTTTTCTGTACCTAAGATCAAAAAAGTTTACAAAATGCTAGCTTGAAAAAGGCAACACTTTTGTTACTTTTCCCTGCCAACTGTCTTTCGACTTATCGAGCAACACTCCGTTGCGTGACAAGCCATACGAAAAGACGGCTGTGAAGCCGTCCTCTCACCAGACTACACTGTCCGGCATCCCTCGAGTTTCAATTTGCTATGTACAGTTGAACTCGAGAAAGTCTTCCAAACTAGTGAGATGTGAAATCTAAGCAAAGCACGAGTTTTTACGGCACTTTGCGGGGAAAATTAAAAGCATCAGAGCTCTGGGCTTGCAAAGTGTCACACCCACTGGTTTCTTTTCGTCTCGCATTTATTTATTACAGGAAGTGAGGTTCATCAAGCAAGCGTTATTTCCGGTGTTGATGTGTCACGCTGCGGGAAGAGGCGACATTGATGCTATGGAAGAGCTGCGTCAGCAGGTAACTATCTGCAGTTGGCGAGAACCTAAGTCGGGAACAGATAATTTCCTTTGTGACGTGACCTTTAATGAAAGCACTCATCCTGAGAGGCTTGAATCAGGGAAGAAATATTGGCTTTGAAAAAGTGTCGTTTGCCTTAGAGCCGCCCTTGCAATCTAATTGTTTCTCTCACATAACATATTATTGGTTTCGTGTTTTGTTTACAGGGTGGTTTATTAAGCGTTGCCACCAGTCACGACGGTCGCACCCCAATTCATGTAGCATGTCTGGAGGGTCAGCTGCAAGTCATTCGGTACCTTCTGGAGAAAGGCGCCTCACCGCACGTTTTCGATAATCACGGACAAACCCCTTTGCACGATGCTATTCGTAGTGCTAATGAGGAGGCCATTTTACTTCTCAGGGAGTTTGGGGCTCATTTAGGGCCCACCACAGTGAATACGGCCCTTGAAATATGCTCCCTTGCCGCTGATGACAAGGTGGATAGATTGCGGGCCTGGCACTTAGCCGGGGTTGATTTTAATGTTGGTGACTACGACAGGAGAACGGCTTTGCATGTGGTGAGTTTGTTCAATCATTCCTCTCTAACTGAGGTAAAAGAGCTCAGAGCTAATAAAAGGAAACAATTTGCCTCTCGTGTTGACAATTGGTTTGTTTGATGGCTGACCGCTTGCGATTTTGAGTTTAATATAGGACGTTGTGCACGGTTATTTACTGACATGTTTTTCGCCTTTTTTCATTGCTTTTAGGCTGTTTGTCGAAATAATGTGAACACAGTTAAGTTTCTGTTGGAGTGCGGTGTTGATCTGAACTTGCGCGACCTGTACGGCTTTACACCACTGAAAAACGCCGAGCTTTTTGAAAACAGAGGAATGATGGAACTACTCCAGTCGGCGGCACAAAAGACGACTGAAGAAGCTGACAAGTAAAGAGGAGCGACAAAGCTCGTGAGGTTCACCAGTTTTCATTCAGTGTCATAAGAGATCCGGGCTTGAATTGGTTTTTACTTCATCTACTCGGAATTCACTGTGATTGGTCTATGAGTCGCGCCAGCTTCTCAACCAATCATATCCAATACTGAATCCAACCGCGACGTCCCCTGCGATCTCCCGCCACTGACGCAGGTTACTTGCTAGGACTTGAGACTCTCATTGGTTCCTTATTATATTTGGCTTGTTTTGATTGGCTGTTGTGATTATGTGGTTGAAGTTTTGTGACTCTCAAGTGAAAAGCTAATTCTAATTATTTCAAATCAAATTTCAAAAGAGAAAAAACCCTCGCGGGATCTTGTAAACTGACGGATATATGAAATTGTGGCTGAGATATGAAGTTTCCGGAATCGCGGAAGCCGGAATTATTTGAAAGTTTAAGCGTAAAGTTAACGGCAAACAGTGAAGGAAAAAAAAAAATGACGGAACATCTTGCCGTCTGCTTTCGTTCGTTGTGAAAAAAATTAATTTCTACTATTTATATTGACTAATTTTTTCTCAAACATGAATTCAAATGAAAAAGACTTCCTTGCTACTTTTGTTGGGGTATTTTATATTAGTTTAGTTTATTTATATTGAATATTGATTTTCGGTTCTACAAGTTATCTTGTTGTAGAGTTTCAACAGTTTTATATCTATCGATGATGAAAAGAGATGTTAGACTCAGAGAAGGCGAGATAAAGGTGAAAATTATTGATTTAAAATAAAAATCTCCGTACGACATTTTTTGTTTGTGTTTTTACACGGCTAAAAGTGATTTTGCCTTTTTTAAAAAATGTAATTTGGTTCTCGCAGTATATTGCATCGCTCTTTGACTTCGTATTCCCAGATGAAAAATTACCACCAAGAGTGACTAGCATCTAATTTCTCCTGACAACCTACCCCTGCTACCACAAATCAGTTTACTACCAAAGTCTACCATGCTTATATCATTTTTAAGTATACGATAGTTCTATACTTTCCTTTTTTTTTGTAACATCGCAGTTGAGTCCAGTTCAGGTTTCGCTGTTTTGTCTTTGTTTCATTCAACTACTGCACTTTGTATCTTCTTAAAGCTTTGTCTCATTTTCACTCATGCGCAAGGGGATCAATTCTAAATAAAACCCGGTACTACGCGAAAGAAATGAAAGAAAGGTACAATCTTGGTCTTATCTTATTGTGAGATGTGCTAACTCAGTGTTCGTTTCGGTGAAGGCAAACGACAAAACCTTTCTTTATAAACTCCTGCTGAATTCTTTCTGGTGTACTGTGTACGATAAACATAGACCTGCTCAGAGGCGGATCCAGGAATTTTTGATTGGGGGGTTCAAACTTTGGTTCAGAAAGGACTGTTGGGCTCTTTTGAAGCAAATAACTTCTTCCCCCCCCCCCCACCCCCTCCCACCAGTCGCGGTTGCACGATATATTTCCTTGGCTGCTTACCGTTTACTTGGATTCATTAAAAGAACCAGCCAGTTAAAAAGTGATATACGATCCTGTCGATGTAATAATTTCAGTCTCAACGTTGTGAACGTCAGGTCCGATAGTGGGGTCCGGACCCCCCCATACCCTCCCCCTGGATCCGCCACTGCTGCTATCGTCATAAGATATCTTGTGTGGCTATGGACCATTGTGTTGAAACAATTGCTGTCTCGCAAAGATTTGAACCGTTCATAACAACAAAATCAGGGAAAAGGAAAATTCGAGACTTTTCGAACACAAAGCTTATTCGATTACGGGTATCCTGTTGACTTATCACTCTGTCTTGAGCTTTTACCAAAAAAATCAGCACTTTCAAAACACCGTGACTTACTAGCTTGTGGGGATGTTTTGCTTGTGATACAGTTCTGACGGCTTGAAAGCATGACATCAAGTCATCGCAGCGTCCGCACTTGCGGAGGCATTTGACCACTGTGTTTATGCATAGGCGCCCCAAGCTCACGTCCAGTGGAAAAACGAAAGAGTATTTCTTGAAAGCGTCACGCGTTGTTTGACGCAGTGTTAAGTTACGCGTGGATCCGTTGAGAATTTGAATGCGTTGTAAAGAATAGTATGGGCAACGAAATATGGTCTATTTAAAACACTAAATATTCCGATATATGAACATTTTACACGTAAGATTGATGAAACTGACTCACTTCTTGTGTGTCCGTTGTGTTTTTTGGCGATTTCCGCCATTTTGGGCTTGCTTCGCCACCAGTTTTTTTCTGTTATTAGACGAAGTTGGGGAATATTAGAATGTGTCGAAATCGAGGACCCAAAAACGAAGAACTAAGACCTAAGACCTACTGGTTTAAAACGAAAACCCCATGGTCTAAAACGAAGACCCTGTGGTCTAAAACGAAGACCCGCTGGTCTAAACGAAGACGTAGTTACTAAAACCCGGAACGACCCACAACGACCCACAATGATCTTCAAACGACCGAGAACAATCTCAAAACGACCCCTAACGATCCCACAACAAAAGAAACCCCGCAAGAAAAAAATATCAAAAACTTAACTTTTGAATTTTTTTCAAAAATTGAAAAGCATACTGAAGAGCAAACATAACGACTCACAACTACCTAGAATACCTTTGATGGTCCGGTAGCACATTCATAAGGTTGTCAAAAACAGGAAAAAATAAATGAGGAAATGCAGCTTTTCACGAGAAAGAATCTCCATTCAGAGAGACATTTGTAAGTCCGATCAATGTCTCTTCGGCCGGCCGTGGAATAAAGATATGTATAAGTCACATGCAGAAAAGTTTCATCAGCTTTGCTCTCCGTAAACATCCATCTACATTCGTGCCGCGAAGTGCTATACTTCCTTGCCGATTTCTTCGCCAGCGAAGCGAACTGGGATTGCAGTGTTATGACAATGACCATCAAGACGACAGAGATCTCATGTATATATCTACCACGAGTTCCATTGTACGTAACTGTTTCCCTTTACAGGCAGAGACCTCATGTATATCAAAGGTAGTATTCCAAACTCCTGCTCTAATTTAGACGCTTTCTTGGCTGATGCTCTTTCCATTATCAAAGAAGCTTAACTCCTGTCACATATTCAATTAATTTATTAAGTATTCATTTGTTAATTAATTTATATGTGTATATCCATTTTTAGTTTTTATTGTACATAGATTATCTTCTAGTATAGTCTTCACTGCTTTAGGAGTATTCGATTAAAGATTAAAGTAAATACCCACCACGAGTCCCCTCAGTGTACGTAATTGAATGGCACGTTGATGTTATTTAATAGCGTATTGAATAATTAAACGTGTTTTACGTAGTTTGGCACTCATGGTGAGACCTTTTCAATCAAGACTGATATCAGGCTCTCTACATTTCATAACACGAAATAAAAGCAAAGAACACCACATAGTAATCCTTTAAACACGAAGGCGCGCTATAAAAGGAGCCTTATGTCCCACTGTGACCATTTGTCAATCAACCGTCGTGTGATGTAGAACTCTTAGAGTCAAGTCAGCTTGAGCTACAGCTACTCCAAAGCAGTGAACAGCGGGCGCATTCCTCAAAATTGTTTTATGTCTTCATCACAATACAAGAATTTTTGAGATTCGTATTTCTTTTCTCCAATGGAAACTGTCTTTATTTGTGGCGGTAAATTTGAGATCGAAGTAGGTGGTTCGCACGTCACCTCACGGCCACCATGCTGGTAGAAGTAAACAATAGATACCCCATTAGCTCTTTTTGTTCGTCTACCAGCATTTGAATTTGACCTGCACACGTCAACGGTGAGTGACAAATGAGCCCAGGTCTTCCCAGGGAAGACTTCCTTATATAGCGCGCCTTCGTGTTTAATTTGCTCCATGAATTAACATATTCAAACATGATCTTACTGAATTAATAAAGGTATTCCACCTCTGAAAATCGATAGAAAACGATGCACAATTCTGAATGTTTCATTATTGAAGAGAAAAGGCTTAATGTTACTTCTAAAACAGGTGAAGTTCACGGACTTCGACTCTGAACATTAAGGCATAAGTGTCTCTTTTGGTTGCCATCAATATCAATCAATACTAACAACTTAAAAACAATAACCTAACATGTCTCTAAATGTAGTTCGTTATGGAAGAGAAAAAGCTTAATGTTATTACCAGAAAAGGTGAAGTTCACTGACTTCGACTCTGAACATTAAGGCACAAGTGGGTTCTGTCCTCGTGTACCGGTTCACAAGAGCCGTTACAAAAGACCGAACAATACACAACAGCTAACCAATGACTCCTAAACAAAGAAAGAACGATGGTAATTCCCTTGTGAACCGGTACACCAGGACAGAACCCACAAGTGTCTCTTCCGGTTTACAACAACAGTATCAATAAAACATGAATGCATTTCAAACGGCACCAGATACCATCATTGTTCTTCGTCATATTCTACTTTTAACCCTTTTGCTTCCAGGTTCTCGCGGCTTCTATCAGGTAAGAGCTTCAGTGTTTAACTTGGCACGGTTACAGCAGAAAATTTAGAGTTCTGATCAAATTCTTTAAGGGACTTTGTCAGGAAATGGAGAAACACATTCCCCGTATACTTCACAAGCTTTCCTGACCTGTCCGTTCGTTCACGTACTCCAACCGTCTTCACTAAGACGCTAGGGACCTTTAGCAACCACGACGGCGACGGCAACGAGGACGTGGAAAAACAAGAGATCTAATTGACAGAACAATAGCTCATCACGTGCATTTTGAAACTTTGTACATTTCTTAGCCGTCCTTTGCAAAACAACAACGTGAAATCGCCAAAATTTGCGTCGTCTGCGAACCGAAACCGGGTTCTGTCCTCGTGTACCGGTTCACAAGAGCCAATACAAAAGACCAAACAATACACAATAGCTAACCAATAACTCCTAAACAAAGAAAGAACAATGGTGATTCCATTGTGAACCGGTACACCAGGACAGAACCCGAAACCGCGACGGCAAATCACTTTCATTTCCATTTGGAACTCAACGCTACTTTTATACGTCATGCTGAAGTTGAGCTGTGACGCCGTATGGGACAGTAAGCTCATGCAGCCATTTTTGAAATTCTAACTAAGAGTAGAAATTCATTTTTTAATCGAAGTCTTCCTTGGCGTTGCCATCCTGACTGCTTAAGGTCCCTACTTTTCTTTACTTTGGCCAGCCAGTTTGATAGGTTCATGTTTGTCTACAATTTTATTCAGGGTATTAATTGCCTCCCTTAACTTCTCATTTGAATTTTTTGGGGGATTGAGGATTTCATGCCAAGAAATCTGATTCATATCATTTAAGTATAGATCCTTATTAAATTTAGAATAGTCTCGAAAATATATTTTTCTGTCATTGTTCCGTGTGAGCTGGAAGGGTAAAAGAACTTACACAAAAGAAAAATAGACGCATCTACACCTACGCTTTTGCGGTTAGACAATATTTTTAAATTAAAAATTGGCCCTCTTGTGCATAAAATTCAATAGCAAAAAAAGAATATACCTCTGGTCTTTTATGATCTAGCTCAACCGGCTTCAGCTGTCAATAAATACTATACTAGGTATGCCACTAATCAAAACTTGTGCAGACCATTTTCTAGAACCAATTATGGTCTAACAAGTAGATGCGTCTATTTTTTCTTTTGTGTAAGTTCTTTAACCTCCCGAGTAAATCATTCGCCCTCTCAAAGAATCTACGTGATATGCCTGTTTACAAAACTACAAAGATACAGCGAGCATGACTTTCCAACCGTAAAAGCGTACGTGTAGATCCATCTATTTTAACTTTTCGCAACTGTCTACCTTTTGTTTGATGCTTCCAAACAGTCTTTGTTTGCAATTGATATAAATTGGAGTCTCTCTTGTTCAAGTTCACTGTTTGAGGAGAGTGGATCGACTTGAATAGCATCATTTTACTTTGGGGACAATTTAGACGAGAATGAAAGATATCCGGTTCGACTTTTTGCGACTGTCTCCTTGATAGTTGTTGTAGCTGGCCGTGTACGAATGAGAGATCCAGCACCACAAGCTTCAGCACCTCAAGGAGTCTGCAAAGCCACAGGAGCCTATGCCCGTGTTCCCGGTATGCATGACTGGTTTGTAACTAACTGCGCGCGAGGATATTGCCCTTCCTCTCACTGTATATGTGCTCGGGAACCGGATGCTACAGAAGCCCCTACTAAAGCACCTCAAGAAGTCTGCTAAGCCACAGGAGCCTGGGCCGGTGATGCCGGTGTGGATGCCTGGTGTGTAACTAACTGCGCATGAGGTTATTGCCCTTCCACTCACTGTATATGTGCTTAATATTCTTGACAAGCAGTACATTTTAGGTAAATACACTGAGTAAAATTTGGTAGATAAAGTGCGCTCTGCTCGATCTGAAGATCATTTCATGTCACCCGGATATAGCAGCAGATAGTTGTTACTCGCTGATTCTATCAGAATTAAATAAAACCAGGAAATTTGTCTGAGGAATTGTCATCTTTTTTAAGTAATCCCTTTATGAAATTCTTGTTCCTTATAACCCCAGTTAAATGGATGATTCAAGAGCAAACAAAAAGGATATTCGGAATACGTCCCCTCGTATGAATTTTCTTCAGTCATTGTTATGATTAATACAGAAAAGAGCGAAAAAGTCTTTTGGAATATCGACTTTCGAAGGTGTTCTTTGACCTCTTCTTGGTTCTTGTAAGTAAACTGAGAATGATCGAAATTGTGCAATTAGATCTTTTAGATTTTGGTACTTCTTGTCTCGAGTTTTAACAACGAACAGATATGACGCTTTGGCCACCGTACCTCGCTTTGTAATATCTCTAACAAACTCGGTATTAAAAACCAGCCCGTTACAAAAATATATTTCATGCCACTAAAAAGCTCCCAAGTGGTACCTCACACCCATTTTCACCCCTCCCCACGCTCTTATAAACCCACTAAAATCGCGTTTCTTGTATGGTCCTGTACAACCTCGTACCCAGACCTTACCGCGTAACTGTAAGTTACAACCGCTTGGCCGGGAGAGGTCTGAGTACGAGACAAGCCAAGGTCCTGTAAGGTTAGTTGAAAATCGGAGAGTTTTCCAAGTATAAGAAATTCTCTACGGTAAGCGATTATTAGCTTTCTTTTGCTTGCGAATGACGACAAAGCGTGCAAAACATATATTTACTCAGGTTGTAAAACCATTCTGAGTATTCTTTAGAATCGCCCTACAGGTCACGTATTTGATATGTCAATGGTCTACATTGCAAAAAGTAAGTACGCGAAAAAGTATTTGAATCAGCGTCTAATTACGATCGCCTTCCCAATCTGGATTTAACTCGTTAAGACCTGTGCGAAGGGATACTCAGAAAATGTACACAGAAGGGTTAACATAGCAAGTTTCAGTGCAATATGTTTTGAGTAAACAGGGGGCTCGACAATGGAAGGCATGGCAGTCTTTGCCAACGGGTGATTATGCAAATAAATTTATCACTGACTCTAACTCTTATTATTCAGTCTTCCACCTACGTGAGTACAAAGTAAAAAACAGATAAATTAAAGCGCATCTGAACAGGAAGGACATGCGAACAAACAACGAAGGAAAATTTGAACCGCGTCAAATCATGGCCATGAATAGTCAAATCATGGCCATGAAGGCAAATTAGTGGCGTAAAGGGGGAAAGTTTCTAAAGAAACTGTGTTGCTGCGTCGGTGGAGGTAACAAGATAATTTGGTTTTATCAACTAAGTTGAAATTGTAAAGTTGGCCATTGTAAAGAGTAAAAAAGCTGACGTTTCGAGCGTTAGCCCTTCGTCAGCTTTTTAACTCTTTACGTTGGCCAATTTACAAGTTCAACTTTAAGTAGTTGATAAAACCAAATTAATGGGGTGTTTTACCTAAATGGATGTCTATAAGTCGGCTTATTTTAAAAAGCCGACATATGACTTGATGACGTGCTATCAAGAAAATGAGTCTTAAAAGACTCATATTTCTTGACAGCACGTCATCAAGTCATTACAACGTTCGCACTTGCGCAGACATGCGACCGCTGTGTTTATTTGAATGTACAAGTGTTGTTTTTTAATTTAAGTGAGACGTTCGCTGGGTTGATAGGAATACACTAAGAAAACCTGAAATCCCGATGACTCAAATTACGGTCTGAAACAAACCTTGGAATTTTGTTTATCGAACTTCCATTCGCGTACAAATCAACTCTGAGATCGTCAACGACCAAGGGACAAAGAAAAAACTAGTTCTTTGTGAGAAAGTGACCGCAAACTTCATCCGGGTGGTGGATTACATAAGGCTACTGAGAAATTGCGGTGGGCGTCAAAAGCATTTTCTATATTTATTCGAAAATTTGAATTTGTTTTGAAAATAGGAAGTAATGCGTAATGGAAATCGACTGATTCATTCTTATGATGTTGCGCTATCAAATGTCAAGGGGAACTGGCTATCGAGCACACCACGCGCGGCGAAAGGCGCCAAGACTCTCGAACTTTCGTTTTCTTCTTTCTTTAATCACTCGGTTTTCCAGTACACAATTTTACTTCCAAATTTACCTCATTCTGTGTAACTCTGGTCAATCTCTTATGCTCTTACACTTTGATTCTCACTATCTCACTGAATACTTCTCAGTGAGTTGTCCAAAAACATGCTTATATATTCACTATTGATAGATATGTATGGGTGGGCACGCCAGCTGGTTGACCCTGAGAGATTAAGTATTTGTTGTCGGAACACTAACCCAAACAATTTCATCTGAGACTTTCGAAATGAGCAACGAAGTACTTAATGCATTCAGTCAGCCAAATCAACCTCTGACTGTATTAGCCAAAACAAGAACTTTCGTCTGGATCCCAATCAACTGGTCGGTAGAAGAACTACGCACTTCCACTTGGAAGTTAGACAAGACAGTCACGATTCGGAAACTCATCGAGACAGAAACCTAAATAACTTCGAATTTTGAATTCATATATTAACTACATTCTAAATAGACTGAACGAATGACTAAATATACTGAACTGACTCACTAACCGGGGGCGTGACGTCCATATACGCACGTACGCCCGTGCGAACAGCTGAAATCTGGAAAAAAAATTGTTTATTCCCTTATAGCATTTGACACAGTTGCCATAAAATAGAACCAATTTTTATAATTTCGGCCTTCTAGTTTGAGGCACCTTCGGTCCCAATTTCAGCGCTGTGCGCACACTTTCAAAATTTTACGCTACGCCCCTACTAACCGACTAATTAGGCTAACGAAATACTTCAGAATGTCCCTACCTTCTTGGAGTGACCATCGTCCTTGATGCTTCTAAATATATTGATCAAGAAACAATAAAAAAATGACTCGTAAAACAACACTTATTGACCACTTTCAAAAATGGCTGCCGAATTGATATTCTTTTGTTTAAATTTAAATTAGCCTTTCTTGCCTCGTTCTCTAGTTCAAAATTCAAAAGAATACATTATCTCAAGCGAGGCTAGTGAAGCTAATTTGAATTTAAACAAAAGAATATCAATCCGGCAGACATTTATGAAAGTGGTGTATGGGAAATCTATTTTCTTGATTGCGACTAACAATGTTTCGTCTAACTCGCTTTCATTGTGCAAACTTTTAAAGAAAACTTTGTTGAACTCTTCAGTAACTTTCCTAGACTCCTACATTTCATGAACTTTTGCTGTTGTGATCAATGACAACTTTAACTTCAGTATAAGTACACTGGTATTCGAGGTTCTTGAAAATCCTGGTCGTGTTCGTAAAAGTGCATAATCATGGTCACTCTTTATTGGAGGACTATGAATGAAGGAAGCGGTGAGAGCACTCAAGAAGTAGAAAGAAACACTCCATCACTTCTCGTGTTTCCCCCACACTTCTATCGTGCGCTAGCCGCTTCCTGTGTGCTTTAAACCAGAACAGAGCTCCGGTCTTCCTTATTTGTCATGTCTGATCAGAGTTATATCAATCCCCACTGCTAACTCTCGTCGGATATCACAAAAATTCCGAGAACAAAGAGTCTTTTGAAAATGAAAAATCTCTGCCAGTTGGCCATCAGTTAATGCGAGCTGTTTGCAAAGTTAAAGGGAAATATTTGAATTGGTGAATAAACGAATAAACAGGAATAAATGTATGAGTAAGTTTCTGAGTATATTTCGTAAGAAAAAAATTGTTCTTCACCGACCTTCTGAATTAATTCGGAAACTTTTAAAGGCGACCGACTTGTATGGCTCTGGCTGAAAAAAAAAACAACAAAAAAAAAACGTTAAAATATTTTTTCTCGGCGGCTTGACGCGTTAAATATTGAAGACAAAGTAGGGAAAAATAAAGAAATAAGGCCGAAGAAATTGCTACATAAGTTACGCGCTTAAAAAGAAAAGCTAGAATATTACGACAATCTTTTTGTTGATTAAGGGCCAATTGTTTTAAATCAAAATTTAAATAACCCTTTCTCGCAAAACCATTGATCCAAGTGCTCCAGCAGAGGGAAAATATCAATCAGTCAGAGTTAGATTTTTTCAAAGATTGAAAACTTTTAAGATAACCAATTCACTATTTCGTTCTAAAATCGGAGCTCTCTCGAAAATTATCAATTCAAATACATCAGCCGAAATAGAAATTTAAGAAAAAATGGAATTCACGGTTCGAAGCTCCATTTATTCCATCTAGGAGTTGTAAAATGAATGCACGCTATTCGTTAAACATTCCGCCATGACTTGCCGCTTTTTTTCGCCGGCAAAATATAACTCTTTGTATTGAAAGATTCCCCCAAAACACTGTATTTCCTTTTTTAGTCGATGAATACTTGTGATTGTCGTTCTAAAATGAGTCTGAGGTTATTAAGGTGATATTCTCGTGGCGTTTTCGTTAATTCATTCGGTAAGTTACCTTTTTAAACGGAAAGATTAAAAGCCGTGGATCTAGTTTATCTGTGCGTGTTTCTCCTTGTTTTTCTCAAAATTCTCGAAGCTTTTGATTTCGATTTTTATTGCCAGCATCGATCCTCGGTGAAATTTGGTTATTGTGGACTCAAGGACGATATTGTATATTGAGATATTGTTTACCGGAAACATTTGTTCAGTTGTGTAAGTCCTTCAACCTCCTGAATAAATCTTACGCCCTTTCAAAGAATGACGTCTTATGCCATATTTACAAAACCACATAGAATACAGCGAGCATGTTTATCCAGCCTTTTAAGGTAAAAATACTTTTCATCCTCGGAAAAGCGAAGGCCTTTATATAGATGTAACTATTTTTTCTTTTCAAAGACACAAGCGTCTACCTTTTATTTGATACTTGCAAACAGGTTGCACCTGATATAAATGGGAGTCTCTCTTGTTTAAGTTCATTATCTTAGGAGAGCGGGTCAACTCGAGTATCTTCATTTACCTTGGCGATAATTTGGACGAGAATGAAAGACATCGTTCGACTTTTTGCGACTGCCTCCTTGATAGTTGTTGTAGCTGGCCATGGAAGAATGATAGATCCTGCCAGCAGAAACTCTGCATGGAGATTTTTCTCCGGCCGTCCGAGGCAGTACACAGACAACGAACTGAACTGTGGAGGTTTCAGCGTTCAATGGAATGAACCAAACAATGGAAAATGTGGCGTATGTGGTGATGCGTATCACGACAAAAGCCCGAAATATGTCTACCCTGGAAAGTACGCTAGTGATGTTTTTATTACCAAGACGTACAAGGAGGGTCAAACGATCGACGTTGTAATTGACATCACGTCAAACCATCAAGGATACTTTCGATTCAGCCTCGGAAAACTGGTAAAACGTCCTATCACTCAAGAACAGTTGAAATACGTTCTGTTGCAGCCAGATGGCTCAAATACATGGCAGCTTCATTCGTCCCAAAATGGAAAGTTCACAATTAAGCTCGACCTTCCCAAGGGCCTGACATGTGATCACTGCGTGTTGCAATGGTGGTGGACTGTGGGAAACAACTGGGGCTGTGACGAAAACAACAACTGCGGAGTGGGACTGGGGAAGAAACAAGAGACCTTTGTAAACTGTGCGGATATTAAGATTGTGTCCGCAGGGGAACCGGGTGCTACAGAAGCCCCCAACACGAACGCACCAATGACGGAGAAACCCAATACTGAAGCACCTGCAACGAAGCCTCCCCCAACTGAAGGCCCTGGCGCCACAGCACCATCAACTACAGCACCTCAAGGGGTCTGTAAAGCTACAGGACAATGGACCGGCGATGCCAATATGGATGCCTGGTGTGTGAGGAACTGCGCACAAGGTTATTGCCCTTCCACTCACTGTATATGTGCTTGATAGTCTTGACAAGCAGTTTATTTTGCGTATATACACTAAATTAAAATTCGATAACTAAATTGCGCCCTGCTCGATCTGAAATCACTTCCTGTTGCCCGGATAGTCTTAAAAGATTGTTACTCACTGCAGATTATGTCAGAATTAAATAAAACTATGAAATTCATCTGAAGAATTTCCATCTTTTTCACATTCAAAGATAATCCCTTTATGAAATTCTTTCTTCATACCCCGGTTTCACGGGACTATTCAAGAGCAGACGAAAAGGATACTCGAAAAGGATACTTGGAATTCGTCCCCTCATATGATTTTTTTTCTAATACAGAAAAGAGTGAAAAAGTCTTTTGATATATTGACTGTCGAGGGTGCTTTCTGGCCTTATTCAGATTCTTGTAACTAAACTGAAAACGATTGAAATTTTGCAACCATTAGATCTTTTAGATTCTCCTACGTGCGTCTCGTGTAAACAACCAACCGTGGGGGGAGATCTCACGCTTAATTTAGCCACCGCGCCTCGCTTGATAACATTTCTTACAAACAACAAATATATATGAGATACATATATATGAACTGCGGTTATGAAACGTATATGTGCACGATCCTTCGCAGTAAAGCACTATTTAAGCAATAGTGAAAATCAGACCTGAAAAAAATTCAGGCCTGTACGGGATTCGAACCACTGACCTCTGCGATACTAGTGCAGCGCTCTACCAATTGAGCTAACAAGCCAACTGGGAGCAGGCCAGTTGGCTTGTTAGCTCGAATCCCGTACAGGCCTGAATTTTTTTCAGGTCTGATTTTCACTATTGCTTAAATAGTGCTTTACTGCGAAGGATCGTGTACATATACGTTTCATGACCGCAGTTCATATATATGTATCTCATATATATTTGTTGTTTGATTTATCATCTATGGGTTTATGTCGAATTAATTTGATAGCCTGCTCCCAGTTGGCTTGTTAGCTCAATTGGTAGAGCGCTGCACTAGTATCGCAGAGGTCAGTGGTTCGAATCCTGTACAGGCCTGAATTTTTTTCAGGTCTGATTTTCACTATTGCTTAAATAATGCTTTACTGCGAAGGATCGTGCACATATACATTTCTTACAAACTTGGTATCAGTCACATAGTATAAATAACCAATCCGTTATAAAAATAATAAAGGCTGATAGTTTCGAAAGAAACTGTTTGGGGCTGCGTCGGTGGGAGTAACGAAATAATTTGGATATATCAACAAAGTTGAAATGGTAAATTAGCCACCGTAATGATTACAAAAGCTGACGTTTCGAGCGTTAGCCCTTCGTCGGAGCGAATAGAGGAATTGTGGGTTGTGTGTGCTTTTTTCTGCCTTTAAAAGCACACACAATCCACAATTCCTCTATTCGCTCCGACGAAGGGCTAACGCTCGAAACGTCAGCTTTTGTAATCATTACGGTGGCTAATTTACCATTTCAACTTCGTTATAAAAATATATTTATGCAAAAAAATACAAAAATATATATTAAATTTTTTATTAAAAGCCCACAAGTAGTACCCGAAACCCTCCCACCCCTCCCCCACACTCTTATAAGCCCACTAAAATCGCATTCCCTATATGGTCCCGTATAATCTAACCTTAATGTATGATTCAGGGGGAAGGGGTGTTGTGATGAGAAATTAGATGCTGATCACCCTTAGGATTCATAGGGTTAACTCAGCATAACTGTTAAAAACAAAAAAAATTTACAAAGGCATCCCACACCTTTTAAATTTATTAAAATACAGATATTAACCTAACCATACATTTCATTTTCTGCCAATCTACCACCAGCAAGGGATTTGATGTTGATCAGTTTACAGTTCCTTTCACTTCGGACACTTGCACATGTGGGCTGGACAGTTACCTTTGGCGCAGTTTCTTACGCACCAATCATCTATTGCTTTGTTGCCTGTCCAGGCGTCTATGGCTTTGCAGCCCTTCGGATTAGGAGCATTGGTAGGCAGGGGCTCGGTAGGCCCCGGAGGCTTCTCAGTGGGAGGGGGAGGCCGTGTTGGAGGAGGTGGCGGCACACTTCCGTCCTTTTTCGTGATCCTGATGTCGGCGCAGTTTACGAAGGTTTCCTGTTGTCCTTTGCCCATTCCGCAGTCATTAGGCCCATCGCATCCCCAACTGTTTCCCACGCGCCACCACCACTGCAACACGCAGTGATCACATGTAAGGCCTCCGGGAAGTTTAAGCTTGATCTCAAAAATTTTGTCCTCCCGCGCGTTGATTTTCCACTTGGTGTCGCCATTGGGCTGCCTCAACACGTACTTCAGCTTCTCTTGAGTTATAGGAAGAGAGCCAATGTCACCCACCCTAAAGGTGAAGTGTCCCTGATGGTTGGAGGTTACGTCTATCATTACCGTAATGTCCTGCCCCTCTTCATACGTCTTAGTGATGGTTCCCGTTGCGTACCTCCCGGGGTGAGTGTAAAGAGCTTTGCCAGGCTTAAAGTGGTAGGCGTCTCCACACACGCCGCACTTTCCTTTGTTGGCGTCCCACTGAACGCTGAAGCCACCGCAGTTCAGTTCGTTATCGGTGTCTTGCCTCGGTGTTCCAAAACCGTATCTCCAGGCCGAATTCCTGCTAGCTGGGTCAATAAGCCTGCCGTGACCAAGAACTAAAGTGATAAAGTTCAGCGCGATAAAAACTTGCAAAGGCGCTGCCATGTTTCACGAGCGCTTAGTATGGCACCTTCTTAGCGTTTGTGATCTCAATCGAACAGCACATCAATTTAAAACACGATAGGCGTGTTGTTGGCAAGGGGGGGATTCTTGCCCAAGCGCCATATCAGCACTTTGAAGCACGTCAAGGTGTCTTGTTTGTGAAGTATCATTATGTTATACAAAGTTAGGAGAACAAGCAGAGGACCCCCCCCCCCCCTGGTTAGCAACGCCCCTCACGTGGGTTGGCGACTGTCATCTGGTCTGTGAAGATGAAACATCTTGGTTGTCCGTTGTTTGAATATCAGTGCAATGTGTCCAAACCTTGCTAAGAATTTCTGGCGTTTGAACGGCATATCTACGAGATATACAAACATTACATTCACACCTTTGTGGTTTATAAATAAAAGTGTTATACTAGAACACATGTAGGACGCAAACACAGGTGAAATCAAAAGACATATTTGACGAAAACTATGACGTTTTAGTGCAATATTGGTCTAGAGCAACCCAGGAGAGATCCATCTCTTTTAAATTTAATACCACGAAAAATGCTTATTTAGTTTGGAGTAAAACGCTATTTAAAGTTAAGAATCAAAGGCGTTTTAAGTGATAATAAAATGTTCGTGTTTAAATAAACTGAGCTCGAACTAATTTTTTATCACAGAAATGGGGCATTCTAGTTCTTTAAGGTACATACAGTGGTGTTGTTTAGTTTGCAAATGCGAAAGTGAGAGGGTACTGAAGAGTGAAGATTTTAATAGATTTTGCTCCCTTCATGATAAAGGTAAACTGATTTGGATGATGTTTGTCTATGCAAAGACTATTCCTAATTTTATATTTCAGAGATTTTAAAGCTGTGAAAAGCAATGTTAATCAAAGTAGCGGCCTGTAATCTTGACGTTTGTTGCCTGATATAATGTCGATCGATAAAAACTTCCAAAAAAACGGAAAGAGAATCCTGGTGGTCGTTTCCAAATTTTTGAGTACAGTTCTGCGTTTACTTTCCGGCGTCTAAATCGTTGCCTGATGCCGAGTGTTATGCAGCTGTAAAACTCGGATTCATAAGAAAGTTTTACGCAATGGGAAGGTGAAGCAAACATTGTTTTCCCACCGACAAATTTTGTTTAGTTTCTACGGTTTCAAATTAATTTTACTCTGACTACAAGCCCTTTATTCTCTCCTATGTTATGTGGATGGGATACAAGTTGCAGAAGATTTAATTACCGAAAAACTCCCAGAAGTGATTAACATGTAACTTCTCCTTATTATATCTATACATGGTCCGGTAAACAGATGATGAAAACACTCAGACTTATCAGGTTGAAGTTGTTATCTTGATCTATAGCCAAATTCTCGAAACTATGTTGCAGGAAATGCATAGCAGCTAAAGGGGAGAATTAACAATCAAATCTTGGGAGTTAATTGTTAATGACTGCAAAAGTAGGATCATGTCCGTTCTCGCGCTCGCACGTCGCGCACTTCTTCGAAAAACTATACGCAAAAAAATAAATAAATAAATAACGGCTGTGGACAGACTCACTGAAATTATGTATCACACTCCACTTCTCCCCCCCCCCGCCTTATTGTAATTTAAATGCTTGACCGTCGTAAGGATAACTTTTTGTGAAAGTTGGCGGAGGGACAGGGGGGGGGGTCACCTGCAAGTGTCTCATTGGTGTTTGTGGGTATGCCAGGATTTTTATCATTATGGGTATCACGACAGAGTTGGGTGTTATGTACTTGCGAGGGCATACGTAATGGTGCTTCAATATTTAATCTAGTATCAATGAAGGAAATACCTAAGAAACAAAATCGACCTTCAGATGAAGTAAACCCCTGGTCGGGGTTTTAATGAGAGAATAAAACAGTGTAGGTTTTCGATGAACATTTGCCAGTCTTAGTAGTTTGGTGAGGAAAGAGTGGTCGCAAATGTGTTGTTCCTCGTACTGACACACTGTATAGTGTGGTTGAAAAGTTAAGAAATTTTCAGGAGATATTCAGTTGGCGGTGTGGAAGACTGGGGAGGAGACTGGATCCTAGGTGATGTTAACATCGAAAAACTCGTAGCGGAGTTGCAGAAAAAACAGAGACTATTTGGTTATCTTGAAGAAGCAAATTTATCTTTTTATTGATATGATATACATGTTATTAAGCCACAGATACATCGAATGAAACGGTGCAAGTAAAAGCACAGATACATCGAATGAAACGGTGCAAGTAAAATCAAAAGACAAATTTATCTTTTCATTGATATGATATACATGTTATTAACCCACAGATACATCGAATGAAACGGTGCAAGTAAAATAAATCAAAAGTCAAACCCTTTTACCTTCTCAGTACCAGGTAAATTCAGTGCAAACCTCAGGTTATGGGGAACTTCTTTACATTGGGCACTTGCAGTGAGTTGCCGGGCAGTATCCTGTGGCACAATTTCTGCGGCACCAGTCATCCATTTGCTTACTTTTGTAGGGAGGTACTGATCTGCAACCCTCCGGGTTAGGAGCATTGGTAGGAAGGGGTTCGGTTGGCTTGGGAGGGTCTGGAGGTGCCTCGGTAGGTGGCGGGGGTCGAGTGGGAGAAGGTGGTGGCGGCACACTTCCGTCACTTTTCGTGATCTTGATGTCGGCGCAGTTTACGAAGGTTTCCTGTGGTCCTTTACCCATTCCACAGTTTCTTTTCCCGTCGCATCCCCAGTTATTTCCCACGCGCCACCACCATTGCAACACGCAGTGATCACATGTCAAGCCCTCGGGAAGTTTTAGCTTGATCGTAAACACGTCGTTCCCGTGCGAGTTGATTTTCCACTTGGTGTCGCCATTGGGCTGCCTCAACACGTACTTCAGCTTCTCTTGAGTTATGGGAGGAGAGCCGATGTCACCAACTCTGAAGGTGAAGTATCCCTGGTGGTTGGAGGTCACGTCTACCACCACCTCAATGTCCTGTCCCTCTTTGTAGGTCTTAGTGATGGTTCCCGTTGCGTACTTCCCAGGGTGAGTGTAAAGAGCTTTGCCGGACGTTAAGTGATGGGCGTCTCCACACACGCCACACTTTCCTTTGTTCGTAGACCATTGGACATTGAACCCGCCGCAGTTAAGCTCGTTATCGGTGTCTTGCCTCGGTGTTCCAAAACCGTACCTCCAAGCTGAGTTCCTGCTAGGTGGGTCAATAAGCCGGCCATGGCCTGAGACCAGGGCAGTCACACTTGCTGCAATAAGGACACGCAAAACTACTTCCATCTTAAGTGAAACTCGTTGATCAAAGCTTTGTGGTGTTGAAGCAATACAAAAAGGGACATCATTCCTTTAATAACACCTTTCTCGTGGCTTGCGTTTACACAGCTTTCGAAGGCTGTATTGTGACAGCAGAAAATGCAGCAGAGAAATGCTAACAAGACGTTTTTTGTCGCAAGCGAATATAAACAGGAGGATGCAGTGCTTTCTCACCTTTGGTGTTTGTAGATAAGCCGGTGTCAGCTCTGTAAATAAACCATTTTAAATTTTGACATCTAATTCGCAGAGGATTTTACCCCGACAACATGCTCTGCCGCACGACGCCATTTAGGCTTCAGAATTAAGATAGTACTGCGACGGTCTTCTTAAACGATGAATTTGTCAATTTTCTTAAATTCTTTACAGAAAATAGAACGCTAACTAGAGAACTACTTCAGTCATTATTATGGAATTTTGCGCCTGGTGTAGATTCAAACTTCTTTTGTTTGCCAACAGTCGCTCTCGAATTCTCACTCTTGCGAAATGAAAAGTGGATCTTAGTTTGATACTTCTCTTTTTTTAGACGTGCTCCATGATTTTATTTTCCCTCTCGTAAATGCTGTTCAAATACGACCCATTCCGTGTATTCGGTCACCGAACACTTGCGAACTGCTTCGAAATAATTCTGCATTTTCTCGATTTCCCGGCCTTGGACAATGGGACGAGTATTAAAAACACGACGATAAAGTAATTCATGTCTCCCTTCGCCAATGCAAACGTGGGATTCAACGATGGAAAATATAATTCACTTAAATGAAATATATTCCACTTTTCTTTGGTACAAAATAACTCATGAACAGCCCACAAGCGAACTTAGTTTCTAGGGGACACCCCGAGAGGCTTTTATGCATGCGGTGAATGGTAGAATGCTTTCCCAGACACAGATTGAAGATTTAAGATGATTATTAACAAGAGAAGCCGTCATTATGATTGATATTCAATTCCGGTTAACATTTTGTCGTCGTTGGCGTGGCATGCTAAACGTTTTACAGTCATGTAACCCGCTGTTCCTCTGTACCCGGCCAGCGGATTTTCGTTGTAGCGTGACAATGTTGTTCATGGTTTCGTGACAAACTGAACGGAAAAGTTGGCTAAATGGATGGGTCACGAATTTTATGTTATTAAAAAAAAAAAAGGAAAAGAAAATGCCATACAGGTAATCTGAGTAATATTTTGAAGGTTATTTACATCGACAGAGAGCGAAAATGAACAGCAAATAGTGATTCGCCTGGCCCTCGAACTTTATGGTAAGGAATCTAGGTAATGTCACCTCAGTTTACTTTAATTATTGTACTGGAAGCTTTCGTTCAGGTTTCTTTGCGGTCTCTAGCATTCCGTTGCCGTAGGCGTTGCTATATTTCTCGCTTTTTATTGTATCTGGAGGCGGCCTATTGCAATCAACCATTGTCAGAAAAGGAGGAACATCACCACCTCTCGGGTTAAGGTGGCGGGGTGGGTGGGGGTGGGGGAGGTTCTTGGGAAAA